>NW_012114599.1:3102171-3120936 GCF_000951035.1 Colobus angolensis palliatus | reverse complement strand
TTTTTGTGTTTTTAGTAGAAACGAGATTTCACCATGTTAGCCAGGCTGGTCTCAAACTCCTGACCTCAAGTGATCCGCCTGCCTCGGCCTTCCAAAGTGCTAGGATTACAAGTGTGAGCCACTGTGCCCGGCCAGGCTGTTGGTTTTCAAATTACGTTTTGTAGAGGTGCCTCTGTTGCTTCAGTGTGTGATGGGTGGCAGCTGGGCACACACACCCTGTATACGCTGTTAGGGGAGGACCTACATGCACCACCTACTCCATCTAGTTGCACAGCTCCACGCCGACTATTTCACATGTTAGCATTCCAAGGAAGATAACGTTTGAAGAGAGGCTTTCACTTTGAAACAGTTTAAAACCACTAAAACCACTACAACTTTGACTGGGAGCTGGAGTGAGTCTTGATTTTTTTTTTTTTTTTTTTTTTTACCTACCCATATTATAATCTAATGTATACAGGTGTCATTTCCTGAAGGTCTCCAGTACAAATGTCCTTTCATTATTAAAATGGACACATTCCTGAGATTTGGGCAGAAATGGAATTTTGGAAGCAGATTCAAGATTCTGGTATTCTGTCTGAGTAATATATTTCATTGTTTAGATCACTCACAGAAGTGCCTGCTGATATGTAAAAGTGTATGTTTAAATGTTTCACTCACTGCTGACAGGTGTAGAGGCCTGTGATAGAATGTAACTGGAATGTGACACTGCTTCATTGATCAGGAGAATTTGTGTCAGAATCTTTTGAGGCACTGTTGGGAAATAACAGGGACTGGGAAGGAGAGATGTGACAAGGCACAGCAAACAGTAACTTAGAATAAGGCTGCATATATGTGATAAAGAGGAAGGAGAGACATATTTCTTGAGCACCTATTATGTGGCAAGCCTATCCAAGTTGTTTAAAAGCTGATTTCATAAATCTTACCCAAGTCCCATGGCATATAGGTATTAAAAAACAATTTACAAAAAAAGATCAGGTCAACAGTTTCTGAAGGAAAATAAAGCACTCTCATTTTTGCCAGTTCTTTGGGCAGGTAAGGAAACAGACTTAGGGAAGCTTAACCATTTGGTCAGGATCACATGGAGTTAAGTGATAAAGCTGGGATTCAGACCAACAGTCCCCACCTTTGCCTCCTGAGGGTGAGAAGGGCCAGTGTGGAACAGGGTGGATGCTGGGGCGTTGTGGAGCAGGGCACAGTGAGTTTGGGGGCAGGAGGCATTTGCAGGAACAGACCCCTGATTTAGGGAGTGTAATGATGAGTCCTGCTGGTGTCGCAGGCTCACGCTGGGAAGCTGTGAGGAAGACAGCCTCGTGAGGAGGTTCTGGCTAAGTTGCAGAGTTCTTCCTATGCTAGGCAAGGAGTTTGCACTTATTCTGGAAGTAAAGGGGGATTCCTTGAAGATATTATGGGAAACGATGACTTAAAAGCACAGTCTGACAGCTCTGCATAGACTGCATTAAAGGGAAAAATGAAAAGCAGAGATACTTGTGAGCAGGCTATTTTAATAGCCCAGGAGTCCAGAGGCAGTGGGGAAGAACTTCTGCAGGAAGCACTAACATGGCCATTTGCTTTCCCCTCTGCATCTGCAAAGGCCTCCTGCTTGTGAAGAAAGCATAGCCCTCCATTTAGCACTTAGAAACTGTCGGTTGTGTAGCCCCTGACTGATTAGAAACAAGAACTTAAGTTGCTGCTAATTGCAGCAGGTGATCTACACATTTCTAAGGTGTCATTTGGTCACAGTTCAATTGGCACATCATGATCCAATTTAAGTAAAAAGTTTCATCTTGAAATCTAAAACTAGAGGTCTAAGTTATCTAACCCGGTCACCAAACAAAACCAGTTTCCTAGTGGCTGACGTCAGATTCTCTCACATCTCCCCAACGCCCACCATCTATTGGATTTCAGGATTTACCTTTTTTTCGTGTGTGTGTGTGTGTGTGTGTGTCCGTGTGTGTGTGTCCATGTTTAGATTTGTGTTGAATTTTGATAGTGGTCTGATGGTGTTTCCTACAGGGAAAGTCACCTGGGGCCTTTCATAGGGAGCTTCTACCTAGTCTATTGAGATGACTCCATTGAAGCAATGGGTCTTCCCCATATAACCCGAACTTTTTGTCCTAGTGGTCTCAAATACTTCAGACAACCCAGATGATTCCCAATGTTCTGGTTTTGAAGACTTTGCTGGGTGGTAGGTGCAGTCTATTCAGCTGTTTGTGTTCATGTATACCCTGTTGACGTGTGGAGAACACAGGATGCAGTAAAGAAGGTACCACAAGTCAAGAAACTGCAGGTCTAGCTGTGACTTCTGCCACTGATGCTTGCTCTGACAAGTGATCAGTGATCTGGGCACTGACTTTTCTCATTCATAATAAAAGATGTGGGGAGGACGCAGAGAGGGGAGTTCTGACTACATGATCTATACGATCCCTCCAGAATCTGATTCTAAAGACCTGTGACAATGCAGTTCGTTGGGAAATACGCATGGTATCACTACAGGTTTACCTGTTGCTAATGCATGAGTGAGATAAGGACAATGATAAAACCAGTGAGCAGTCCTTCTGTTTAGTGGTCTAGTGGTGTTTTCTACAGGGAAAGTTACATGGGGCCTTTCGTAGGGAGCTTCTACCTAGTCTATTGAGACAACTCCATTGAAGCAATGGGCTTTAACTATATAACCCAAACTTTTCAAAGCTCAATTCAGCAAGTGCTTCTACCTTGATCAAAGCCTCTATGTTCACAAGGCTGTCATTTTACATCAGGGTTCCAAACTCAAACACGCTTTCAATGACTAATGCTCCTACATCAGAAAATTTACCAGGAGGTTTTATAGTTGTCTCTTTAAAGTACAGCATAGTTTCTAGCACACAGCAGGTTCAATAAATTCTAGCTTCTGTCTTATCCAGTTAACTGTTTCAATATCATCTATATAGATAGATCCCAAGCTGACCTGAGAGCTTTGTCATGCTTCTCTTTGCCTAGAGTGATGGTCTGTTCTGGCCAGTTGACCAACTGTTCGTGAAACAGAATTGAGACTACCTGAGTCTACCATTGTTGGTAGATTTGACCCCTGGCACACTTGTTTCATAAAGAGAAAATATGTCTTACCTATCCCCTAATCTGGACCCACATTGCCTGTAACAACAGCGATGGGCCAACCCTGTAACCTGTTTAGTCATCTCACAAGTGCCTATTCAGGAGGGCATCAAGCAAGAAATGACTGAGAGCCACCCCTTTTCCCAGAAGTTTATGCCAGCTAGAAGATGAATGCTTTGTGGTAGCATTTTTGTTTCTTAATTATATAACCTGTTTTTGAGTTTAGAACTATAGCTGGTTAATGTGAGGATCACATCTTTGGCTGTGTGTCCTCAGGAGTTCGATAGCCCTTCCTTCTGACTGCTTGACTCATAGCTTGAACTAGGGCTAGCCACAAGATTCCAGTGAATTCCTACTGGGCCCTTTGTCTCCTTCCTGTCACTGAGGAGGAGGTCACAAATTGGGGCTGGCTCCCAAATGTGGGAAGAGGAGGTTCCCGGTTCCAATGAGGAATAACTTGGACAGAACTGCGCCCCCCCCACTGCCCGTGGTTTGTCTTTGGAGGTTGCTGGTGTAGACTGAAAGGAGAGAGGGACCATCTGGGTGGGCCAGTCACCACCTTCAATTTCAGAGTCATCCTTGGTTCAATAACAAAAATGGCAGGAACTTTCATAGTGTTCATTACATGCCAGGTTCAACTTTGAGCATTTTACACGTATTAATTTAATCGTCACATCAACCCTATGAGGTAGGACTGTTCTTCCAAAGAGGGGTCATACAGCTGGAAGCAGCAGCCTGAATTCAAACCTGGTTAGCTAGCTTCTATTATAGAAACCTCATTTTGTCTGAATGCCCAGGAGAGATTAGGCTCCTGAGGATTGATAAACCAAGCTCCCAAGGGCCCAAGGTGTAAATAAAATGGCAATTGGTTGATTTATAGTGGTGGGGTGACTGGACTCCTTACGTGAGTTGCCCAGGGCATCGTCAAGTAATTCTTTAGGGATGGTATTCTAGGCAATCTGAGTTGCATTGGGAAAGCAACTGATGGAAAAACAGACCCTCTGCTTCCTGTTATGAGAACATTTTTTTTTTTTTGCAGAAGCAATAGGAAGTTGAAGCCTCCACTTTTGACCTCATTGGAGCATTTTGTTTTTACCGTGACGTTCCAGGGAGAATGTCAGGAAGGATCACGGGCAAAAAGAATTCTCTCAGTCTGCCTCCTTAGTGTGGCAGGAGGTACAAATTAACTCCTTTGTTGGGTCAGTATGATATTCACTTGGGATTCATCAGCAGTATGTAATCCATTTTATTGGGAACGCTTGTGTGCAGGTTGCTAGGAAGCTAAGCTTATTACATGGCTCTGGCTCTTAGAGCTGAGCCTGCTGGCGCTAACAGATTTGGGCCTGGGAAGTTTGTGGCTTTTCCTGGTCCTCTAAAGGAGGGTAGAAGGTCCAGTAAAGTGTCCAAGGATGAGAGTGAGTGGGGAAAATGACTTTTGTTCTCAGTGTTTCTTTCACCGTTTATCCAACCTCTCCCCATGTGTTTTTGGTATTTTTTTTCTTTTCCAGGTAAGAGCTTAAATCCAACCAGCTTTATCAAGCCCCAGTTTATGAAAACTGTCTAGATTCACCAATGTTAACACTAAAAACATACCAACACAACCAAATGAAACACGTTGCTATGAATGGTGCAATACTTCTACTGTCCAATTTGCCCAGTTTTATTCCCTTGGAGAGCTTCTTAAAGATCTAGGAAGTATCTTCTGACGTACATAACTCAGAGATTAAACACACTTCACAAAGTGTAAGTAGGCTCCACTGAAAGAAAGCTCGAAAATCTGATTGTAAAAAAACAAATGTAGGTGCGATTGTTGACCTTACAAAAGCTAACTCCTATTGTAAAATGTTTACAAAAGAATTCACAAGAGAACTCGCTGGGTTGGCAAGAAAGAGTGGATTTCCAAGTGGGGTGGCTGAGGTATGGTGGTGCTAGACAGAGTAACTGAACCCCAAAATGTTAAAAAAAACAGTTGTGCAGGAGCAGTACCAGGGAAGGTAAGACATCTGAAACACACACCTCCAGCCAGGGACGAAGTGTTCTGCTCCGGTATACACTAGACAACCAGTAGTTGTTTGTTTTTTTTTTTAATACCTTGTATGGTATGTCTTCAACTTAATATCAGGTATTCCAGGGACAGAAAAAGACACAATCCTTGTTCAAATAACTGCTGATCTACCTAGGGAGGTTAGGCTAATAGGTGAACCAGAGAATGAAAATCAGAGGAAGAGACGAGTGGGCTGACTAGTAGGTATACTACTACAAATTGGAGGAAACTGAGGCACAAGCATTGAAGTGCCCCTTCCGGGTCACATACACACTCATGTGCTCCCTCTCTCTTACTCGTTCTCACTCTCTCCCTCTGTCACTCTCTCGCTGTCTCATAAGGGACTTTGTCACAGGAATAAGAACCCTGGGTTCCACCTACCCCACAGGAGCACAGTAGCGAGGTCCCATCTGATTCAAGGAAATTGGCTTTGTAGGGTTGTTGTGTGAAAAGGAACAAGCCCTTTCCAAGGCAGACCTGGATATTTGTGTAGTTCAGATCCATTTAGCTTCCTGGCCAGTGCTGATCTCTGCTGCTTTAAACCACATTAATCTCTGGGGGGACAAACTGACCCATCACTATGGGAACCAGAGTGAGCCTGTGTCCTGGGTACTAGACAAACACTGGAAGTCAGTACCTGGTAGTTGCCACAGGCAGAAGCAAACTGGGGCCTTCCGAAAGCTGAAAATGATCAATAGATGTGACTCTTGTGCATCCATATCCCAGGAAGGATGAATTCTGTTTAGCTCTTTGAGTTAATTGTTAATTTTCAGATCTTGAAGACACTGTTTAGCATGAAATGCAGATATTCAAATGTCCCTTTCTCCTTGGTGGGAAATGGTACTAACACTCTGCAGGATTATGGGAGTCTAAGCACATAGGCATTTATGGGGAGAGTATACAGAGTTAGAGGGTATAAAAGCTATGTGGATGGTTCAAAGATTAAGGTAAAGATGTAAGAGCTAAAACCTCAATTCTCTAGAATGGGACATTTAGACTTCATGGATAGGGGAAGACAAGAATCAGGAGTATGGGCAGTTAGACAAAATCAGAAAGAAGCATAGAAGACTACGCAGAAACATTAAGAATGTAGTGGTGGAAATGTTACCTTTTTGGAAGATGGTATCATGTGGAAGGTTTGAATGCATTTCTTTCATCTTTAACTCTACCAAAGGTGTCACTCTGATGTGAGGAAATATTTGGGTTGAAAAGGTGAGGAACTGGCCACAGCTTACCTAAATGTGGCTGACAGCTTGTATCCAAGAGAACAGAATGAATTGGTCGATTTGCTGTGTCATGACATTTTTGGGATGTTTTTGGGATGTTTGAGGGATGTTTTTGAAGGGGATTTTTAAGAGAGAAAATAAGACCCCTTAAAAACAGAGATCTGAGGCGTAAGAGCTGGTAATATTAAAAGATACACAGCTGACTATAGAATGAAAGAAGCAAGTCCAAGAAATACACATGTAGCATGTTTCCATTTATATAAAACCCCCAAACAGGCGAGACTAAACAATATATTATTTAGGAGGAAACACATGGATGATGAAACTGTAAAGAAAAACAAGGGGCCGGGAGTGGTGGTTCATGTCTGTAGTCCCAATGCATTGAGAGGCCGAGGCAGGAGGATTGCTTGAGCCCTGGAAACATAGTCTCTACAAAAAATTTTTAAAAATGAGCCTGCCATGGTGATGTGTGCCTGTTGTCCTAGCTACTCTGGAGGCTAAGATGGGAGGATCGCTTGAGCTCAGGAAGTCAGGGCTGCAGTGAGCCATAATCATGCCACTGCACTCCAGCCTGAGCAACAGAGCAAGACCCTGTCTCAAAAATAAATTAAAAAATGGGCCAGGGATGGTGGCACATGCCTGCAGTCCGAGCTATTTGGGAGGCTGAGGTAGGAGGGTTGCTTGAGACCAGGAGGTTGAGGCTGCAGTGAGCCATGATCATACCTCTTGTACTTCATCCTGGGCATCAGACTGAGACCCTATCTCCAAAAAAAAAAAAAAAGAAAGAAAGAAAGAAAGAAGGAAAATTAAAAACAAACAAGATAATGATTACCAGGGAAGTCCAAATGGGGACTGAATGAGGATAGGAAGAAGGGTTGCAATTAAAGAGGGTTAAAGGGGCTTCAAAGGCCAGCAACCATGTTCTGTCTGTCAAGGTGGGTCACAGCTAAAAGTGTGTCTCATTTGATCTTTAAAATGCATATACATATTTTACGTACTCATTTGTAGGTATATTTTACAATAAAGCAGGGAAGGGGAACAAGAACATGAAAGCATCCAAACTATCATAGACACTAGCATTTTAAACGATGACATGCCCTCCAAAAATTCTAACTTTAAAAAATCCGAGCTTGCGCACTATCTCTTTATATCACTCTTTTGCCACTAAAGTTTCAATTTTCCTGTTGTTTTGGCAGTGTGGTGTGTCTCTAGGACAGGATGTGTGGTGACTGGTGACATGGCCTATTTAGCTGGAAGAATGAAGTGTAGTCCCCATCCTCTTTACAAGACCAAGGCCACAATGGGGCTGAAGACCAAGGGGTTATCCACAGAACTGCTGGCCTACCCTCCACCTACCCTGGGGCCTCCCTCTTGAAGGTTGGGATTCTTTTTTTTTTTTTGAGACAGAGTCTCTCTCTGTCACCCAGGCTGGAGCGCAGTGACACAATCTTGGCTCACTGCAACCTCCACTTCCTGGGTTCAAGTGATTCTCCTGCCTCAGCCTCCCAAGTAGCTGGGATTACAGGCTCCTGCCACTGCACCAGGCTAATTTTTATATTTTTAGTAGAGACGGGGTTTTGCCATGTTGACCAGGCTGGTCTCAAACTCTTGACCTCAAGTGATCTGCCCACCTTGGCCTCCCAAAGTGCTGGAATTCCAGGCATGAGCCTCCGTGTCTGGCCGAAGGTTGGGATTCTTAAAGAGTAACCTAGCCCAGCCTCACTCTTTCAGCAAGCAGCTCTGAGTAAGGGAGTAAACTTTCCTCACTGCCACAACTTTGGTGTCTTGCAGCGTATTTTTAAACCATGTTTTATAACTAAGATGTCAAACATTTCATTTGGCAGTTTGTATTATGAAAACCGTAGTTGTCTTTCCATCTTCACCTATAAAGTGATGTTATAAATTAAACCTTTTAAACTGTAGATGTATGTGTTCTTTCTAGATTCTGGCATCTTCTGTGGGGGACATGGCCCTCGCTGTGCTGCCCTCCCCAACTGCCACCTCTGGTTGAAAATAACAGCTTTCCTTGCTGCCGTCACATACGTAAATGTAGCTAACATTTATAGAGTGTTACTATAAGCCAAGAATGATAATAGCTAATGTTCTTTTTAAAAACTTTTAAGTTCGGGGTATATGTGTAGGTTTGTTACATAGGTAAACTTGTGTCATGGGGGTTTGTTGTACAGATTATTTCATCACCCAGGTATTAAGCTTGGTACTCATTAGTTATTTTTGCTGATCCTCTCCCTCCTCCCTGCTCCAATAGGCCCCAGTGCGTGTTGTTCCCCTCTAGGTGTCCATGTGTGCTCATCATTTAGCTCCCACTTACAAGTGAGAACATGTGGTATTTGGTTTTCTGTTCCTGTGTTAGGTTGCTAAGGATAATGGCCTCCAGCTCCATCCATGTCCCTGCAAAGGACATGATCTTGTTCTTTTTTATGGCTGCATAGTATTCCATGGTGTATATGTACCACATTTTCTTTATCCAGTCTATCATTGATGGACATTTAGGTTGATTCCACGTCTTTGTTATTGTGAACTTAGCTAATGTTCTTATAGCGCTTACTATATACCTGTCATTTTTTAAAGGTATAATGACTTCTCCAACATCACATAGCTAAGAAGTGGTAGAATTGGGATTTGAACCAGGGCAGTTTCTGTTCCATTGTCCTGGTGTTCATCATTCCACAGTGCTGTCTCAGATAATATGTTAACTTTACAGTGTGGTTTCATCTTTTCCAGACCTCTGACAATTTTTTTATTCCCCCATTTTATGGATAAGCACATTGAGGTTGGGATTTCATGTCACACAGTGGTAAACAGCAGGGGGAGCCACAAAAGTGGCTTGGAGGTGGGACCAATGAAGATCCTGTTTGTTCATTGCCCCCACTGACACCACCCCTTGTGAAATGAAAAGGCCTCCCTGTATCCCTCAACCCCAGGGTGAGTGGCTCCTGGAACAGGAAGAAGGAGCAGGTCCTAGACTAAGAGCGCAAGCAAGCCTGTTCATGTATCACTAATTGCTTAAACATCAGGGAAAGGGGTTTGTCGTCATATGAGTTTTTTTTGTGGGAAAGCTTTTCATACAATGCTGGCTGACTTCTGAGCCTTAAAGTAAACAACTACATCATCCTGTACAGAGGGAGTCAGGAAAAGGAAACTAAGAAAATATCAAACTCCTGCAGCTTTTTTTGAAGTGTAACTGGAGGAGGAAATGATGTTTAGAGGGCATTTGCTGGGGTCCTTGTACCAGGAGACTCCATGAATAATGATCCCCTTCCCAAGCTGTGTATCTGAGTACATGTTTCCCACACTGTCCTTTCTTCTAAATACCCTCTCTGTGACGCAAGGAGGAAAACCCACCTGCAAAACATGGCTGGAAGAGTCTGTAAACCCATTAGAAAGTTAAGCTGTTTCCCATGAGGGAGTCATGAAAAGCCTCACTTGCAAAACTGCTGAGTAACTGAGCTGATCACTCCCTGAGGTCCCCACATCCTGGGAGGGCGGCATCCTCACTGCTGTCTCCATGGTCTAAGAACATGGACAATATGCTAGGCATCCGCCTTGAACATGGAGAAGACAGCACTGGAGAACTTTCCAGATATAGATATACTCAGAAAGACAGCAGACTTGTTGAAAAACAAACTTATTTTCTCATTCATACAACAGACATGAACCTCCTCTCTAATGCCTATGTCCTTTAAACCTACATGGGGCACTCTGGAGTGCTTTCCTGCTTCCCTAGCTAGATTTAAGTCTTTCCTGTCCTCCCAGAATACCTCAAGCAGTGGGGCGGTCCCAAATACCAACTTGATAGTCGGGGTTAGAGAGAGGGAGAGACTGAAATGACAGAAGACAAAATTATCACAATCATGTGGCTGTTCCACCATGCCCCCCACCCTGGGGATTCTGAAGTCCTGTCCCTTTTCCCTCTTGCTGTTACTTCTGAAGAGCTATTGCATCTTTCAGGTGTGATTTGGGGATGCGTAAGATCTAAAGCTGCTACCTGCAGGGTCTCTGAAATTAATGTCTCCTAGGATTGCTGCTAACACTTTCCTGTAGCAAATTGTAATTATGTCCCAACGAAAAGGAATTATTCGCTTAAACGACTTTGCCCTTTTCTACCTCCTAACCCACCATTTGTTTCTCCTAGCCCTGTGTGATGTGGGGTAGTCCCTGTATTCCTGCACCACAAACTCTTAACATCCTTGCAGTCTTTGTCATCCACAGAGTATTTCTTCTCCGTGAAGACAGTTTTCGTTATGTGTTTCCTTTTATGATTGGTGGGAGCTTCTCTGGAGTGTCTTGCACAGTCCTGTATACATCATTTGTTACCTGCAGGGCATTCTGTATTTAAACAACTGTCTTGTGAATGATGTACCATGCTCTATGTGGGTAGGGATGAATATTTAAATGGATTTCCCTGAAATACTACTTTGGATAGTAACTGAAGCAATGGATTAGAGTGGGATAGCCAATTAGATTTTTATTTGAAATAAATCCCTTGGGAAAGGATTTTTACAAATAAACCAAAAGAACTTGCCCACTTTTGTGACCCTGTTTTGAGACTTTGAGCACCACTCATGGCCAGCAAAATAAAATGTCAATATATCCTTGTTCCTTTGCTGGCTCTCAGCCTGCTAGCTTCGATCTCACTGCCCGCTTTCTGGAAACATTGGCATGTGAATTCTTGCCTGTTCCCTCTGCCTGGGATGCCCCAGCCCTGCCCCCTGATGTCCTGACCTCCCACTGCTCGTCTCACATCCTGCCTCTTCCACGAACCCTTCAGTTCATCCAAACCCCTGTAGCATTTATTAATTTTCCTTCTTTCGTGGCAGCCAGCATACACACCATGACTAGCTATTTAGATTTGTAAGCACAAAAATCTTATCTCCCAAAATCACTGTAAGCACCCAAAGGCAGACACACACTCTTCTACCCCTTTACATTCTGCTCCTGTGCGTGTGTGTGTGTATGTGTGTATGTGTGTGTACAAAGAACCCACTTACCCAGAGTAAAATGCTCGTGCATCCTGTGGCAGTGATGGTAGTGAAAGCCAGTGTGATTACACCCATCAGGAGTCATTTCTGGAACTAAAATTCACTGATTTAGCAGCTACTGTCAAGTTGCTAGTCCATCATGATCCTCCTCTCAGCCCATGGCTAGAGAATCCTGAAGATCCCACATGCTCCTCACAGCCCCTACTAACTGGTTGCAATTTGCGTGGGAGAGAATCCAAACTTTTTTTTTAACCTCTTCACACCCACACAAACTCATCTCACAGCCCCTTAGCAGGAGGGTATCTCATTTTGAACATTTATTTTTCAGAAACTTATTTGGTTTTTTAAACTTCCAGCAAATATTAACTATGCCAATGAATCTTGGTGTTCTCCTTTGCAAAGTGGAAATAATATTTCCCTTAGAGGACTGCCGCAAGAATTTAGTTAAAACATGTATGGCCTTTAGGACAGTGCCTGGCATGTAGCACACATACAACTTTTAAACTGCTTTACAAAGTCCTTTGTCCATGATTTTACTTTATCTTCATGGTGCTTTTGCGATAGGCAGGGTCCTGGGATATCTTTCTTTGACAGATGAGGAAACAGGCACAAACGATGAGCTGGGACTGGAACTGAGATCTTTCCAGAACCACGCCTGTGCCCTTCCTGTTCCTGGCAATGTTCATTTTGAGGAGGGGAGAGAGGACAGCATTTGTCTATGGAATGAGCCCTGGCACCCAGCTTCCGCCTGGGAAAACCGCCATCCCTCTCTTAAAATGGGCACGGGTTTGCTGGCAGGACTTGCCCTTAATTATGGTCAGGCCACCTCTTCACCCCCACCTTCTGAAACCTTCCCCCTGGTTGTCCCCAATTGTACAGTTTGTTAAAGGCTACCGTGTTTTTTTGTTGCATCTTGGTCATCTCCAAAAGTTCCAGGATGACTTGGGAGTTTTTATTGGCTAGGCTGAAAAAATGCCCTGGCAACAATGGTGTGTTGATGCTTGGAGTCAAACTGGCTAGAGCAAGAAGTGATTTATGTAACTCTAGAAGGTCCTAATCGGGAACCTGAGAGAAAGGGATGAAGCACGTTAATCCTTTCCACAATTTTCTCTTAAGAATGACTTTAGTTAGTCATGGGTAAAGTTTCTCTTCCAAGGTGTGTGCTTTTGGGATATCAAAAGATTTCATGTTTCCCAACTGAGATTTCTACATCTGCGGGCTGCCAGTGTTTTCAACTGTGAGAAAAGAGCTCTTTCCCAAAAATTCATCATGGACTGGAAACAGGGAGGTATAAGTTGAAGTAGCCATCAATGGTGCTTCTAAAGGTCAGAGTTTCATGTATAGAACTGGAGCCATCCAGTTGGAAGAGAAGCCCGTTCTCACCTATAATCAGATGAAAAATGTAGAAGCATGAGTTGGATGGCCTCCACTTGTGATGCAATGACAAGAAATCAACATGTAGTATTTACAAAGATCAGTCATTTCTGGGAGGATTAGAGAGGAGAAAAGGTGAACCAAACATTACTTATGGACTTAGTCATATCATTTTCATTGATGGTGATGACAGCACGTCAACACATCATATGGTGAGAGAGGTCCGGTAGTCATTGCTCATCATCTTCCTCACTGGGCGTGGTGGTGGCAAGTCCCACCACAGCGGGAGGTTTCCTTGGCATTCATAGCAGAACCCCACACCCTGTCTTCTGATGGCCCTTGGACATGGATCTTGCTGTCTCAGTTGACTATTGCATTGTTGCTCATGCCAGGGTTCTTAAACATGAGTGTGCTTTGGCTCTCCCAGGGAGCTGGTTAATTGGCAAATTGTAGGTCCTACCCCTTGAGATACAGATTCGGTAGGGCTTGGGGATCTGCATTTTTAAATGCAAGGGGGTTATTGGCCACACTTTGAGAAATACTGCCTGATAGTGGCATAGACACCTACTGTTGGAGACAGTTGGCTTTAGAATCAGTCAACAAATGACTGCCCTAGGCACTGTCCTAAATCTGATTGGATTTAGAAAAGATCTGTAAGCTATGAGGCTTATCCTCAAAAATGTGTGTATGAAATGAGGTAAGCAGTGCAGGATTCGAGAGAATCAGATGCCAGGCTGCTGGAGGAGTTCTTAGAAGAATGGAGAGTCAGGGTGACTGGGCATGGAAGGTGGCATTTCACCTGAGCCTGGAGGACTGTAGGATGTGCACTGATGACTCAGAGGGGAAAGAGCAGTTCTGATGAGAGGAACAACTTGAGAGGGCACCAGTGTGAGGACAGTCTCGAGCTTGGGACTTCACCAGCCTGAAGGCCTGTGTTTCAGTTTAGAGAAAGCCATAGGCTTTCTAATGTACCTGAAACAGGCACCAAGTCTAGGCAGATGGCCCCAGCCCACTGACAGTGGGTAAGGATATAGCCCTAAGGCATGCTGGAGATGACAGCACTCTAGGCTTTTAGAAATTTGGCTCTGAAATAAAGGATGTCTTGGGGCATCCCAGGAGTCAAGATTGTGGTCTGTGAGAGTCCAGAACCTCAATACTTATACCTCAGTGTTACTTGTAAAGCAGTTACAGATTTTCCAAGCACTCACTTCCTTGTTATCCTTAGATAGGGGCTGTCACCTACCCCATAGGGTTGTAGGAGGATTAAATGAAATAAATTGGGTAAAGCACTTGCCCAACAGCACCAGGCCCATAGCAAGCATTTAATGAATGATGGTGGTGATTAAGGCTCTTCCCCCTACTTTCTTAAGGAGGGGACTGTGTGCTTGTGTTTGCATATTTGGTATTGTATTCTTCCTTGGTCAGAGTATCTTCCATTCTAACTCCTAATTTTGAAAACATTGCATACAGATCTCTAGCCACCAATCCTTCAAACCTCAAGCAACAGCAGAATTGCTGCTTCCTTCCAAAGGCCCTCCCTCCCACATCTGAGGGCACCACAGTAACTCAGTCTCTGTCAGCTTCCCCTCCTGTAGCCTTGGGAGCACGCTGAGGCCATGAGCTTAGGAGAGGCAGCCTAGTGTGCTGGACAGAACCCAGGGCAGGGTTCCTGTCTGGGCTCTGCTGCCCAACCACAGGGAGTCCTCTGGCAAATTAACTGCTCTGACCTCCTTCGGAGGCTTGTTGGGGAGATTAGAGATATTATTTCTAGCATAATGCCATGCACATATCAGAGGCCAAACAGTAGCCAGATTCATTACTGGTGGTATGTTCTGAGGTTTGCACCTTTGCAAACCCTTCTGAGACTGCTTGCTTGTTGGCATGCTCTGCCTACACGTTAGAGTGATAGCCCTACTGTGTGTGGTCTCTGTACATCTTGGTTCTGGGAAGGGGCTACAAATCTGGATTAGACCCAAAGAGTTCATTCTTGAAAGCAGCATATCTGTTATAACTCATTTGCCTCCATGGTGTTAGGCTATGTGTATGTATATACACTTACTATATATAATATGCCATATACACCATATATAGTAATTTATGTTTACCTTACCATCTACCATATACACATGCACATATATGGCATATACCAAATATATGATAAATGCTCAACAGATATTTATGAACAACGTTATTATTCTCTCCTTGAGCTGAGACCTCTAATGGTTTTTCATTTCACACACTCCTTCCCCAAGCCTGGGAGGGCACCCCCTGGACTACAGAGGGGAGTTATGAGGTGGGGATGGAGCAGGCAGGGACTAGGAAGGACAAAGTGTCCTGTTTCAAGTTAGGGTCTGCGCAAAGGAACCTGCCCTGGGGTATGGTCTAGTTAAACAAAGCCCTGACCTTTTGTGCTTCTTGCTCACACAGGAGACCTTGAACTTGTTTTCTCTATGAGAAAGGAGTTCAGATCCTTTGGGCTACAGAGAAGGCTCTGGCCTTTCAGGCCAGCTTCAAAAATTCCAATGTTTCTCTAAAGGTATCAAAGAAACCCTGAAGTGTGGTGTCACGAGCTATGGGCAGGCCTCCGGTGTGTGCATTAATTTAACATCTGTTTATCTTGTATCTGCTACATGCAAGGCACAGTCCTAAGTCCTTGAGATCCAGCAGAGAACAAAAGAGCTGGAAACCTGTCCTCATAGAGCTTCAAGTAGTGGCAGAAAGGCAATAACGGATTAAAAAATCCCTAATGTCAGGTGGTGATGACAAATGAGACCACAAAGCAGGGGAAGGTGGACGTGCTAGGGAAAAGGTGTGTGTTTGTTTTAATCTAGGGTGGTCTCTGATGAATTGCAGTAACATTTAAGCAGAACATGAAAGAAGTGGAGGAGTCAGCCACTCACATGCCTGGGGGAGGAGTGTTCCTGGCAGAGCGAGTGGCCCATGCAAAGGTCCTGTGGTAGGAGTGTGTCTAGGACTTCTAAGGAGCAGTGATGCTCTGCTCATGGCTGGAGGCAGAGGGAGTTAAGGGGAAAGTGGGATGAAGTGGGGTCAGAGGGAGAGCAGGCACTCACCTGACCATTCTAGAAAAGAAAGAATAACTAGGCCAGCTGTGTGGTGGCTCATGCCTGTAATGCCAGCACTTTGGGAGGCTGAGGCAGGAGGATTGCATGAGACCAGGAGTTCAAGAACACTCTGGGCCACATAGTGAGACCCCTATTTCCACACACACACACAATTTAATTAAAAAACATTAGCCAGGTGTGGTGATACAGACCTGTAGTCCCAGCTACTTGAGAGGCTGAGGTGGGAGGGTCCCTAGAGCCCAGAAGGTGGGGGCTACAGTGAGCCATGATCACGCCACCACACTCCAGACTGGGCAACAGAGAAAGACCTTGTCTCAAAAATAAACTTGAGTATCTGGACAAGGCAGGACATGGCAAGCCCACACTAAGGAGCACAGAGCATCCATCTCAAAACTCTCAGAGGGGAGGGAGCATCCTCTCTGGGCTGGGGTGGTCAAGGAAGGCCTCCTGCAAGAGGTAGGACTTGAGATGATGAGAAGGACGCTGCAAGCCTGGCGGACGCTTGCGATGTTCCTGGTAGGAGATAAGTGAACAAACCCCAGTGGAGAGTTTGTGTAGGGGCCTAGTGGAAGATAATGCAGAAGAGAGAGGTTGGGGCTATGTTTAGAGGGCCTCAAGTGACAGAGAAACTTGTAAAACCGATGGAAGCCTGTCTGTCCCCTGTCGTCTTCTCCCAGTCAGCTACCTTGGCCCAGGCCCTGGGAGATGCTGACTCTCAGAAGCTCCCCAGCAGCTGCCACGGAGGACCCTCCTCCTAACCTGCCTCCCCACAGCTAGCGTCCAGGACACTTGGGTTCAGCCCCTTCATTTGCTGACTCAGACTTTCCTGTACCCATTCCAGTGATGACTATTGCTCTGCCAGGGCCCCCTCCCAGCCACAGACACCCTCCCCAGACATAAATCTCTGCGGTCTGCAGGAATTCTCTTCCGCCTTTCTGGAACCACTGGAATCCCACAGACTGGGGTGGACAGCTATTCTTATGAAAAGTGTGGTTCCATTTCTGGACTAAACAGGCGTACTAGCACTGAAGATAAGGATCCCAAACACCAAGTCAGGCCTATCTGCAAGCAAAGTCTCAGCCTCGCTCACCTCTTCCCTTCTTCCATCAGTCATTAGCCCTGTGTGAGAAAGCAGGGGGGTCATTGTTACTATATGACATGGCAAAAAGGGATTACCTGCTAATGCCATTTGGTTTAGTGATGCCTTGTTACATAAACTAGTCTGGAGGAGTTCAAATATCCCCCAGGCAAACGCTTCCATCCCCAGGTTGGTAACACTATAGCTGAGTATTGTTTTGTTTGCCGTTTTTCAAAAGAGGCAGAAACATACCCAAGCCATTATTCAGCCTCCTAATAATACATTTGAAGAAAACAACCACAACTCCCAATCCTTTCTTCTGAGGGCAGGACGTTGTGGGACTATTGTTCCTTCTCAGGCCACTTTTCCACCTACAGAAACTGGTCTGGGCTACAGTCAGATTACAGGGGGTATCAGGAGGCCTTTGGGAGTCAGGAAGAAAGTCTTACCGATGGAAGCCCACCTCTAGCAAAGAGGGAAAGATCAATGCCTTTGAAGCTGGATGCATATGTGGCCTTTAATTTGGGTGCTGGTTGGCTGACTTTGGGCAAATAACTGAAACTCCTTGATGCTTATTTTCTTTATCTTAAAAATGTAAAAAATAAATGAGGATAAGGTGATGATGACCATCATAGGGTTTTTGTTTTTTTTATTGTTATACTTTAAGTTCTAGGGTACATGTGCACAACGTGCAGGTTTGTTACATGTGTATACTGTTACATGTGTAATGCTGCACCCATTAACTCGTCATTTACATTAGATATATCTCCTAATACTATCCCTCCCCACTACCCCCACCCAACAATAGGCCCCGGTATGTGATGTTCCCCTTCCTGTGTCCAAGTGACCTCATGGTTCAATTCCCACCTATGAGTGAGAACATGCAGTATTTGGTTTTCTGTTCTTGCGATAGTTTGCTGAGAATGATGGTTTCCAACTGCATCCATGCCTCTACAAAGGACACAAACTCATCCTTTTTTATGGCTGCATAGTATTCCATGGTGTATATGTGCCACATTTTCTTAATCCAGTCTGTCACTGATGGACATTTGGGTTGATTCCAAGTCTTTGCTATTGTGAATAGCACCACAGTAAACATACGTGCGCATGTGTCTTTATAGCAGCATGACTTATAATCCTTTGGGTATATACCCAGTAATGGGATGGCTGGGTCAAATGGTATGTCTAGTTCTAGATCCATAGGGTTGTTTTAAGGCTGGGATGCAGTGACGTGCGTGCAAGCTCCTGGCACGGCAACTTAATACCATCTCCTCTGTCCTGTTTTGCATCTGCTGAGGATGAAGAAGGAGAGCAGTTGAGTGTGGCCCTGCCTGACTGGGGGCCTTTCCTCTGTAGTTATCTTCTTTATAAGCCATTTATATTCTTGGTGTGATTTTAAGGAAAAAAAAATCAAGAAGCTACCTTGCATTTAAAATTCATTTTCAAAACATACTGGCAGCAAACGCCACACTACCGAAGTCAGGGAAGACAGGAGAGCAAATGTCAGGTCTTGGCAAAGTGGGGTGGGGAATTTTTTTGAGTGTGACATTTGAATAAAGAAATCTAAACTAGGAAAAAAAAAGTTTTCCCCGATCTTATCATGGTACAATGAAGAGTTGTATAAAAACTGTTTGTCCCCGCTGCATGTTTACTTACCCATGGGCAGGATATCTCACAGGCCAAAAGTTCAAACTACTGCTAGCTCCCAAGCAATGTGTGAACTTCAAATGAACTGGCTTCAGAAGAGGCTCGAAAAATGATTCGACCCACAAAGGTTCTCACCTCCCGAATGTTCTATCAGTACTTGTCATGGCCTTTGGTGTGGTGTTAAATATATACAAAGATGGAATGAAGGCATGGTAACAGTTTC
>NW_012114599.1:3079027-3101496 GCF_000951035.1 Colobus angolensis palliatus | reverse complement strand
GAAAATGTCTTTTACGTGTAACTTATCTAGTTCCTTATGTATCTGAGATACAGTTAAAATGCAATTTAGCATGGTAGTAAGAATACGGCTTTAATGGCTAACATGGTTCAGATCCCACCTCTGCTCAAACTAGCTGAGCAATTTTGGTCAATCTACTTTTCTGTGTTTTGGATTCTTGATCTGCAAAATAAGATAATGGTCATGAATAGACTAATTTTCAGGATTAAATGAGTGGATGCAATGTGAAGTCCTTGACATGACACACATGATTTGTTATGCTTTTAATTATGATTCTCTTCAGGCTTACCATCTCTTGCTCACCTGCTTCCCTCCCAGTTTCTCTGTCTCTCTCACACCTTCCTCCGGTGAGAGCAGTCATTCCAAGGAGCTTGGAAGCCAGCTGTCAGTTCTCTGCCATTTTCTTTTCACAATGGCATTTGACCCCTCAGAGTTTCAGATCTCCACTGAGGCCTGTCCTTCTAACCCTACTGACCATGATTTTTTAGCTGTATTCATGTTTTGTCTGTTTGTTTGTTTGTTTGTTTTTTGTTTTTGTAGAGGGGGAGGGGAGAGGGAAGGGAAGAGGGAGTCGTGTTATTTAAAAAAAAATAAATTTTGCTCCCAGGGTCTAAGTTAGATCTTTGGGTTGGCTCAGCCTTCCTCTTCCAGAAGCCTACTCTGGCTAATATCCTTTAAGGTGTTTTTCCTGTTGTTTATTCCAGAAATAGTTCAGGATGACGGTATTGACATTTGGGCTAAGGCATATATAAGGCTCTTCAATTAGACACAAGGCTCAGCCTCTCATTCACTCAGTGGCTCATATTCTCCACTGATCCAGGAGGGGAATATTTGGGTTCACACCACAGGCTGCCCTCATCGGGGTTATTTGTGGGTCTCTGCACCATCCTAGATTTACTTCTTTGCTACTGGGATGGATTGTGGTTGTACTTGTGGGCTGCCGTGCTTACAAGCCTATGCTGTTTCTGTAGTTGCCATTTTTACCTACTGAGGGCAGGACATTTAATTTGAGTAAATATGTTAGAAAACCTGTTTCACAACCTGGTCAACACACCCGTTAACCATGGCTGGAAGTTTCCTGAAGGCAGGGCCTGTATGCACCTCTGAACACACACAGTGTTTAGGCACAGAACTGAACACAATGCCTGGCTCTCGTGGTAGGTGCCTAGGGGATGTTAACTAAATGGAACTGAACTAGGCCTCGAAGGATGAGTAGGATTGTAGCTGGTAGAGCTGGAGACCTAGGAGCATTCCGGGGAGAGCATCCACACAGAAGAGGAGACGAGTGGAAAGCAGGAATTGTGAAGGATGAACAGCAATTACACCGTAATCTGGTTAGACTGGAGGGTACCTTGAGGACAGACAGATGGCAGAGCACCGTGAATACCTCAGGATAGTCTTGTCTACCTTGGCTTTAGCTTAGAACCACTTGGGCTCCTTTAAAAACATACCACGTCCTGGCTCACCCCAGTTCAGTTGAAACTGAATCTCCACGGTGGGGCCTGGGGGAGCACTCTGGGGAAGGGTTGAGAGCCAGTGTCTGGGACTTCCAGGGACACTTAACAGGATGTAGGGAGAGCCCCACACCAGGAGACCTCTTGTACTGTAGGTTGCTAACAATCTTGAGAAAATGGCAAAATCTGCCTTTAAGTCTTCTAAGCTGGAGTTTTAGAATTTTAGAGTAAACCGAGAAAGAACTGGGTAAAAATGATGGAAAGAGATCTGTTTATGACACAGTGTTAATAGTCAGGACTAGTAACAACCTGAGCAGGCAGCTAAAGACTTACTAAGATTTCACCTCCCCTACCTTTCCCTTAACTCTAACCTTTGCACTCTGAAAATCGCTGATTTCCCAAAAGCTTGCAAACCTGATGAATCTCAGTTTTAAATGTAGTTCAGACTCTACCCTCTATCTAGGTCACAGCTAAAGCTGCCATATGCACCAAGAATGAGAACTTCATAAGTTAATCAGGGCACTGTTTATATTTCCAGGATCAAAATAAATCATTTCATTTGCTGTCATATTCTGACTTTTTGAAAATCATTTCTATCTGTGAGTAGGTGGCCCGAGGTACTCATTTCATAAGTAGGTGCGGATTCTGCAGGTCTTCAAGTTCACAGCAGGGGCAGTCTCCAGTTTTTCTCATATTGGTACCAGCTGTTAAGCCATAGGTTTTAAACTAACACATGATTACCCTTGATGTTAGTGTACTGCATACACCCAAGTCCAAAGTCAGAATTTTAAAGCAGTATTAAAACAAAACAAAAAATCCCTTTTCATGCAGGGATTGACTCATTGGTTTTTCCTTCCATAAGTCAATATCTGATGCTTTGATTTTCTTAAGGCATGCATATTTATAGAGCCACATATACCCGTTAGGACACACGTTGAGTTTTCAAGAGAGAAAAACACATGTGCATGTGTTTCCCTGCCCTAACCCAGTTCACATCCAGACTGGCTTCTAGAAGAAAGGACATTTACAGTGTGGAAAGTTGCAGCATTTGCAGGGACTATGGGAATCTCAGCACATAGTCTTAGATAAACTTTACAAGTATTGGCCCAAGTAACCCACAAGGCAGTGATTTGGATTTGTTTACCAAGTTAACTGCCAAGTCACAAATAATAGCTTTTTCCCTTAATTTGGAATGAACAGCATAGTACTGAAGTGTTTCCTTGTGAATACCTTTCCACACGCATCATGACAAAATACTGTGTAGATCAGTTTACATTAGATAGTTTAATTAAATTTAAATTTCTTTGAGCTGGAGGAATTTGCCCTAAAACTGTTCTGCACTGCCAACAATTTGATGTTGAAAAAACCAGCCTCCATGTTAACATTTCAGCTTGAATACTCTTATTTTCCACACTGGAAACTTACCATGAGCAGTTCTTTTCAGAGATTAGCTTTTAGTTATCAAAATGGGGGACATCTATATCAAAGGTTATAATATAATTTGAGGTGGCAGTCCCCCTTCCAGGAATCCCATCTTATGGTTTGATTATATCTTTCAATTACATGATCTATAGCTGAACTCCATATACTGACTACTGGGATTACCAGCCAAGTTAATATTAACATTATTGAAAAGAGTCGGTTAATGGGAAAAGGAAAAGTCAAAGGTATTAAATTAGCAGTTTGTTAGGGATTAGTACCTGCTGGTCTTTCGAGTGTGTGAATTTCATCAATTCTTGTGGCTGGGACAGGGAGTAACGTCCACAGCTGACACACGTTCTGTCTGGGTGAGTTGTCCCCTCCTGTTTACTCTTTCCCCCAATATCCTAGTCTCAGAATGTTGCCACTTTTTATTCTTGTTGAACAGATGAGGAAAATAGTTTCTCCTGTTTGTTTATTGCCTGGATCAGTTGGAGTTGTTCACAAGGAGCATTGGTAAGAAAAGAAAACAAACAAAAGTAAACAGGAGAGGTTAGAGTCCAAGATTCTGTTCCAAATTTAAATCAGGACTAGCCACAGGGTAGATTGGCCAGCAGGGCTTAAGAGGTATTTGAGCCAGCCTGAAGTTTTCTGTCTTTGCCTCTGGAAAAGCATGGCCAAGGCCTGCTTTTAAAGCCCATCAGATAAACCCCTGTTGGTCCTTCTACTTAATTTCAACTAATGGCATGAGCCCTGAGCGGTATTCTGTTAAGTAACTAATGGGAGAAGAAATGTCTCCATGGGAGGCCTCTCCCGTGTTACAGAACACCAGAGGCGAAGGGTGGGCGCACACTCTCAAAAGCTCAGCTAGAGACCCCCACCTAGTTCTTCCTGGCTAATCAGGAATGGTAACTCCAGCCTGGCTGTAGGCTTCTTCCCGGCATCCTTGTTCACAGGCACTGCCCTGGTCAGGGTTTTGATTTCCACACAATGCTCTTGTTTGGTGTAGCATTTTTACTAGAATAAGAAAGTTTCAGAAACCACATTGGCCTCTGTGTAGCTCCCGTCTTTCTAAACCCTTCTAGAATTGTGGTCGTTTCCTGAGGGACCCTCTCTGTTTTGTTTTGTAACTTCATTCTACACTCACAAGGCAACTTCCCATCCAAATTAAACATTTGAAGTGGGAAAACTTTGTAGGGCCTTCAGAAAAACAGTTTTTTTCAAGGTGTTCTGTAAATATGAGATTATTGCTGATTCTTGTGCCAACGTCATGTTAAATAAAACAGTTTCAGATATGTACTTCTGACCCAAAGCCCTCTTTCATCACAATTAGGTCCTTAATCTGTTCTAGGATTATTGCCATAATATTATCACTCTAATTACAGTCCCTAAAAATGTGAAATATGTTATATAACTCAGAGCTTGTTTATACTTCTTATAGTCATGCTTATATGGCAAGGCAAACAACTTTCAGTCCAGCAGTGAAGGGGAATAGTCACACACACAGTAACTATTTCCATTTTTTTAAGTAACATTAGAAATACCCATTGATATCTTTTTAATATATTAAGTTACAAATGTTTTAACTTACAAGAGCAGTATTACAGTATACCCCTAGAGTTGTTACAGGCCATTGTTGCCTATAAGGTATTATGGTAAGTAATAGAAACATCCCCCAAGCTTCTTCATTAGCAGTAAAAATGAATTCTTGGTTGTGTGTATGGGCAGTGGGGATGTGGTAGAGGTGGAGGAGGGGTGGGGCAGGGTTTTAGGCAACTGAGGTGATGTATCAGAGAAAGTAAAGTGAAAAGGGGGTTTCTGTGCTTCTGATTGTTCCCCTGGATTTCCGTTATGGAACTCCAGATGCAAGGAATCAGAAAGGAGTTTCTGTTTGTCCATGAATCACTATAACGCATCAATTTGTTCTGAAAACATGAGTGTTTTTGTGATTGAAATAGTGGCTTGTTGTTTAGTAGTCTCCTATTTATTTTTGTGGCAACAGTCTCAAAGCGGATGCCGAATTCTGAATGGGGAAGACTTTTCTGCTTAGGAAGAGTAATGAGTATCTGGCCCACTGGCTGGGGTGTCCTGAGCATAGCAATAATGAGTGACATCATGGTCTCTGTCTTTGTTAGGATTTCATGCTAGCCACCTTGAATGGGAGGCCAAGATACATTTCTTTTGTTGTTGTTGTTATTATACTTTAAGATACATTTCTAATCCTAGTCACCAGCTATGCAAATTCAATTCAATTGTGTATTATAAAGGTATCCACTGGGGACTGTGTTCAAACCCTGGTTTAGAGAACTAAGAAGATTGTAAGAGAAGAGTAATTTGGTGCTTAGTGGGTACAGAACGTTTGTTGAATGAATGAATGAATGAATGAATGAATGAAGAATGAATGGAAAAGTCTGGGCTTGGCCCTTACATTCTTGTTTAGTAAGGAAGATCTAGCTACGTGAAATAATTAAAGGGTGCCTTAAGTCCCAGTGATTTGTTAGAGAAAGGAGATATCAATATCGGCTTAGGGGAATCAGGGCAGGAATTAGTGAGAAGACCAGCAAAGGCCTTATGCTGAGCCTATCTGGTGCTTTGGGGGTTTTGATTCAAGTATGAGCACTTAATTTTTGGCTGGGGACATTCATGTAATAAATACGCTTGTATTTAACTGTGATGTGGTCCCATTTTTGCACTGTGCTCAGATTTCTCTCTTTACATTCTTGCTCTTGAGTTGAGAAGGTTGCTAACCTAGCATGCTGTTATTAAATCTAGGGTTTATATCTTTTAGCATTTTAAATGCAAAGTCCTGTAGAAACCCAGAATGCTCAACAGCTCCTAATAACAGTAGGAATGCTGTGAGGTCACCACACACAAAGTTTTAATTTATGCTAATTTAATCAAAGGTAGTTGGCAAATAAATAAATTAGGGAAAGTGCACTGAGTTCCTCATAGCTCTGGATGAGCCTGATATTGGAGCTGTGAACCCACTCTGTGCCCAGGGGCCCTCAGCTCCACTCTGCCTCCCTAAGCAGGAGAATCTGTTTACAGGGAAGGCTTCACTCCACGTGGAGTGTGATTCTAGTGTGTGTTACATGTTTGTATCTTCTTATTCTATATACTTTGTTATGTGCATTATATGTTCTCATATTTTATTTTACAGAGCAGTAGACATAAAACCACATATGCTATATTCTACAGGTGAATTAAAGAGCATTCTTTAAGCTCTAGGTTGTGTTCAATTAGTGGATCACAAAATTCATGTAGTGTGTCTCCGTGGGCATTTTTACTTTATTGAAACAGAGTACGGTAGACAATCTAGGGCGTACCACATATAGTAAAAATAAGAATTCCGTTGGGGAACGTTTAATTTCAGTTACTTATGTGTATGTACACATCTACAGTATCTTACATACGTACACCCCCATGTGTGACTAAGTTGGCCATGTATGTGTCTACATGTTTATTTGCTGGGTCATCAGTACTGCATGTTGTAATTAAAAGTAAAACACTGATTTAAGGGATGTTAAAGCAATTTTGACCATCCTCTTTGACATATACAGAATTTTGCCTGATTTATTTATCCCTAACTCCTACCTAAGACAGGCTAGCTCCAGGTTCATGGGTTGGTGGAGATGTTTAGGCTAGTAATATTGCAGGAGCTTCTCAGGCTCCAGTGAGTAGGATCTGTATGTTGTTTTGTTTCTTCTTTCTCCTTCCTGTGGTGTCAAGGGATATCCACTGTGCTATGGAAAATGAAGTATATGGCTGGGCACAGTCTCTCTCGCCTATAATCCCAGCACTTTGGGAGGCTGAGGCGGGAGGATCACTTGAGGTCAGGAGTTCACAATCAGCCTGGCCAACATGGCGAAGCCCCGTCTCCACTAAAAATACAAAAATTAGCTGGGCGTGGTGGCGCATGCCTGTAATCCCATGTATTTGGGAGGCTGAGGCATAAGAATCATTTGAGCCTGGGAGGCAGAAGTTGTTGCAGTGAGCCAAGATCATGCCACTGCACTCCAGCCTAGGCAACAGAGCAGGACTCTGTCTCGAAGAAGAAGAAGAAAGAAAATGAAATGAAAATGAAGCATGTTCAACTGTAGTGTAGGTCTTAATTTACAGTGTGGAGCCCTGGTAGAGGGAACTGAGTCAGCAGGTGAGACATCAAAACAGCATCTCCTGGGGGACAAAGACAATGGCTGGGAGGAGGTCTGAGTCACAGACATCCTCAGCTGTCATGGGAAGATGGTATCCGATAGTAAATGAAATAACTCCCCTTCTTCCAGTGAGGCCAGTGCCCTTGCTCACCCAGTGGGATGGCTGGGATTCATTTCTGGTGGCAGTACTGGGTGAGAACCACAAGGGCAGACCTGTTTCCTGACAGATCAGCTGCCATCCTTTGTTCAGAGTAAATCAGCTGCTCCAAGTTGGCTGAGCAGCAAGCCTCCTGCCTCCACCGGGCTCAGCATACTCTAGCCTTGGATATGGGCTCTGGGTCCTGCCCTACTTCTAGGACTGGAGATCATTTCCCCCCACCAATATGCAGTGACACCTAGCTCCACATGACAGTGTTTCTCAATGGCCCTCAGAACCAGTGCTTCTCATCAAAATCACCTCCTGAAGTTGAAGCTCTGGGCTGAGACCCAGGAGATTTTAGTAAACCTTGTAGAGGCTTCTTCTGCATGTTCAAGTTTGAGAGTCTCCACTTTTCGGTTTCTTTGATGTACACATCACATTGAAAAATGGAAAAATTTAAGCATGTAGCATTTTTCTACTTAAAAAACGTTAAGATGGCTTAATTTTGGGTTCTTCCTGGTAGGAGTTTACATAGCTGGTTGAAACTTTAAAAGTCAGTGGGGGAGGCGGGGTATCAACTGTGTAGCCACAGCAGCAACATGATAGCACTGTCCTTAGGGTCTACACACGGGCAAGACCCCTTCAGGAATCCTCTTGAAAATACCATCTTATAAGCAAGAACTTAGAGCACTTTAATAGCCAGGGTCCCCTTGGATGGGATTCAAGAGGGACTCCACATTCTCTGTTTATTTCCAATGTAGTCATTGAGTGATCATTGGTAGAACAGCCCTATTTCCACTTTCATCTACTAGTTCACAGGCAGCTCTTAAAATCTCATCATGTGCAGGATGTTGAGCTTTCCTCAACTTAGCGTGGAAGGCCATGGTCAGCCTACTTTCTGTCCCTTCTCCTGAAGTGAATTCTTTTTAGGTCAGGAGAGATGTATCTGATATTCAAGAAATGATTGAGGCAGGAATCCAGTGGCATCTTGTTCCTGGAGACCCAGCCTTCCTGGCCATATTTATCCCTACTTAGAGAAGTTTCCAGGCACAGGATTAAGAGCAGGCTGGGCCAGGTGAGTCAAAGGCCATGGGCTTTCATTGAACTGCCCTCCTTGTCTGATACCTCCTTGCTAAACTCATTAGAGAAAGAGTACAGGAAATCTCATCTCCAAATGGCCAAGGGAACCCCAGGAACTTGAATGGACAAGATCCCACTAAAGGTTGATAAACACAACTGATGCCTGGTGATGAAGGTCTTCTTTTATACAGCAATGAAGACAGGTGGCTGGAACAAGAGACAGAAAAAACACATCGTGGAAGACATTGTTCTGGGAGGCGATTGTACCCTCTGCCCTCCCAGCAGGCTGTGAGCTCATAGTGCTGTGTGGTCAGTGGAAGGAGGGCTTTAGTTGGCACATCCTGTGTAACTTACTGAGTTAGAGATCACGATAAAACTCAAACCTATTAGTTGTCTGGACGGAGGGAGAGGGAAACAAAGAACAAAAGGGACTAAGATGCCGTACTTCCGGGTTCTTCATCACCAACTGTTCCCGTGCGCGGGAAAATGTAGCCGGCGCCCGGGAAGGTGCAGATCAACCGGGCATGCGCCAGGTGATGTCAATCCGAAGAGACCGAGATTTACCTGGCCGCACCTATGGAACGCCCCCTGACACACCTGTGTCCCGCCTATTGCCCTCCCACTCCCAGAAAAGCCTCTCCCGGCAGGCGCGCGGGGCGAACTTCCTCGGCCCCTCCTCATACGGGGACCTAGGAACTTCGCTGGAGAACACCGGAGCGACTTCCACGGCCTCCGCCGCCGGAGACCGGTGAACTTCGCCCCTTCTTCACATTGGCTAGCTAATGAAGTTTCCTTTTATCTTGCCTACTTGCCTTTTTCTCTGGCGCCGGCTCTGGTGGTCGCATAAAGCAAATCATTAGTCACATGTTAGGTATTGAATGTTTGAGAAGCTATGCATTTCAAAACACTGAATTTGATCAGGACACAGTCTGGACAATGTCATTTGTTGAAAGCTTCAAATCAAAGTGGTTCCCATTTCCCTTCCCCTTGTTTACTTAACTCACTTATTTTTTTAGTAAGAATGCTACATAACTCAAAAACAAAAACTAGGAAAAAAGATTTTTTCAATGGGGAGGATTTCTTGGCTTAAAATAAATACCATCAAAGCATTTCCACTACTTGCTAACCTTTGACTTGCATACAGTAAATTTTCTGTCAAGTATCAAAAAATCCTGGAAAATTGAATTTGGTTTTAAAATGCAATTCTCCCTTGGCTTCAGAAGGAGTGGCTGGGTAGCTCATTAAATGTAAAAAGTACTTTGAAAATTGGAAGACCAACTCACATATTAATTATCATCAATAGTTATCAAACCAGTGTCTTTTAATTTAACTCACCTACACAGTGATCAAGGACTCCATAGAGCCTGCCTTCCGCACCGCCCCCTCCCCCTGCCCTTTCCATAATAAGGTTTAGTGACTTGCTTATGGGCATTTAAGGAAAAAGGAGAACTAAGTTCCGTTTTCTGTTCTTTCTCTGACTAGCCATAGGACCTTAGGGCAGGTACATGATCCCTTTGAGGCTTATTTTCCTTATCTGTGAAATGGAGACAGTACTCCCTCCCAGCTTCATTCTCAGGACTGTCCTGGGGCTTCAGCTACAGCCTTTTGAAAAGTCTCAAGGGTATTAACAAAATGGAAATGTCACATATTCATGTTCTTTTGTATTCCAGCTCCCATCAGCTTCCCATGTCCAGAGATGCTTTACAGCCAACAGGGATCCATATGGGGTTCACTGGGCTCAATGTCCCACCAGAACCCCTCTGCCAGCGCCTCCCACCGAACAGATGACTTTCTAAGCAAGGTGCTCGGGTCTTGGCACCAAGGGGTGTACCTGCCCACTGTCAGGGTCTGTCCAGTTGTTCCTGATTCCCCTTTGTCCAAGCACTTGGCCTTTCTCCAGCGGGGAGACGGATGATAGCTGGAAGGGATCTATTCTGCTTATGGGTTTTGGCCAGTTCTCTCTCTGGTTAGGGGTGAACCAGTGTCTGACAGGTGAACTTTTCCTTAAGGTAGGAAACACATTGGCTTTTAAATGCAAAAGGGTACCTGGTCGGTGAGCTCATAACCTTCACCAGCTCTGGAAATATTGTTCCTCTTGCAGGACTCAACTCAATATTGAGGACCCTTGCCCTCCTCATTTCTCCTTCCCAGAGAGAATGTACTCTGCGTTTTCCTATACCTCTCTATGGGGCACCAGTCATGGGTTGTAATAGTTGGCGTGGAGTGTAGAGACTCTCCAGTAATGCCTCCGTCTGACCTACATAGGAGGATCTCCAAAAAACTTTTATAAGCAATTTAGTTAGGCTCTTCTCTGTAGTTTAGAGTCCCAGGGCCTTCCTTGGAGTCCTCTGATGTCTCTTACCTTCAAAGTCAGAATTGGAAGGCAGGAAGGAGATACAAAGTCCTTCTTTCCCCTTCTTGACTGAGCTTGGGGCAAGATTGTCCAGGCCCATTATTTCCTAGAGATTTCCTTAGTGTAAACCTCACCCTATTTGATGGTCTCCAGGGACCTCTGGGTTTCTGCTTGGAAGCTTCCCAGTTGTCAGTATTACAGAGTGGGCTTAGAGCCTGATAAAAGCCTGCACTTCACTGGATTAGTGCTGCCTTGGTTTCTTCCCAGTCCTGACAATGCACATAGCCCAACTCTCTCTCAGGCCCACAGATACTTTAAGCTTCTATTGACTTAAAGTGGCCTGAGATAGGGCAACAGGAGATGGGCAACCTATCCCGGTTGGTGCAAAGCCCTTTACACACACATCCTGTAATTAACTGTGAGCCTAGACCAGAGTCCAGCCCTTGGGCAGCCAAGGTAGTTTCTGCCTGAATTGTTCCCGAGCAGACTGGTCACAGGGGAAGCAGCTGCAGGTTTTATACCCGCTGCAGGAAATACCTTCTGGTATCCTTGTAGCTGTGGGAAAATATTCTCACTTGAGTTCATGAAGGTCACCAGAGGGGTTTCCCTCTGCTTTCCACTCTGCACTCTCATAAGTCCCACCTTTTCTAGAAAGCCTGCTTCAGTTTCCCATCATGCATTTCCTTCTGCCCAGTTCCTTGTGTTACACATCAGTTTAACTCTTCATAATATACCATTTTGTGTTCTGCAGTTGATTTAATGTAATTTACATTTTCCCATCTTGACTAAGACCCTGAGGCAAACCTGAGGCAGGTCCTTCTGTCCATCGAATCCAACACAGTACTGGCCCTGGTGAGTCCTCTGAGAGGTGCCCCCAACATGGTCACCATGACCAATGTAGAAGGCTGGGGGTAAATCTGAGCCCACCAACTGATGGAGAAACCTAAAGTTCTTACAGAATTGGAGGCTTGGCACTCCCTCCACTGGTTCCTATTGCCTGCCCTGCTGCCTGGTCCCCAAGTGTAGGGTGGCTTAGGTGAGCTCATGGCCTGTGATGCACATTCCCAGATCTTTGAAGTCATTTCCCTGAAATCACATTTACCGTTCACAAGAAAAAGGCCAAAGCTGGACAAAGGCACTGCTGCCAAGACTCAAGCACTGGTAATTTCTTATGAGCCCTTTGTGATGGCAGAGTTTATGAAATGTAAGTAAACAGGCTTCCTCCTAATCCCTGAGCCGTGAGAAGCTGTCAGGGTTTATTTGCCGAGCCGTCCCTGCATGCCTGTGCATGGCACACCTAGGCTCCAGTGTTCCGCTCGTTAAAAGGTGTCTAATTTCTGTAATCACCTTGGAGTTTAATGGGTTTAAACCATGTGGGTTGCAGTGGAGAGAAAACATTATTTCTAGTCTTTTGGCTTCCTTTCCTGCCTTCCACACCTCTTCTCTGTCCTTGCCCCTCCCTTGTGAGCTGAGTGGATTATAAAATATTAGCTGTGACCTTGTGGATTGGGAAGGAAGAAAGGTTTCTGTTTCCCCCTCCTTCCTGCCTTCCCAGCCAGCACTGGCCCCTTAATGAGGTTCTAAAGATAAAGGTATCTGGGGACAATTTCAGGACACTGCCACCTGTGGCCTGCAAAGAGCATGACTTGATGGATCTTTGATTTTTTTCCCCCCTCAGCCATGTCCTGAGAATAATTTAGGAGCAGACCAACACATTTTGATTCATCTTCTCTCATTTCCTTCATTCTTGTCAAAGTCTCACTCTTTTCTAGAAAAAAAAATCATGGTCTTTCTCAGTGCCCACAATGGGCAGAAACATCTCTGAAGCCATCACCTAAGGAGACTTAGAAGTCCCAGTTCTTCGTGATCCTTCCTTCCTTTCACTTCACCTCAGTGTCATCACTTCCTTTGTCTCTCCCACTCCCTAACCCCCAAGTGAGAGATGGAAAGGAAGAAGAAGGACAATATGTGCGTCATGTCAGGTGAGAGGAATTAGCCTCCTCTATGGATTCTGCTTTTATAGTCAAGCCACGAATAAGTACTGACATGACTTCAGGTCCCCCCGCAAGAAAAAGCTGATAACAAATCCTCGTTTCCACTACAAGTCTCAAAACTCCTTCAACTTTCAGCTCATGTCATTAAATGCTGAAATCTGACCTTCCCAGAGCACCACAGTGATAGCCTGGGTAGTGGGCGCCTGGGCTGGTGGTTTCTGGTGGCAAGAAGCTGTCCACATGCCTCAGTGCACCATACACATGCTGTCACCTTCTCTCTGAGCTGTGACTGTGAAGGTGGGGAGTTGTGGGTAGGGCAAATGTCATGTTCTTACTTAAACAGATGAGGAAACTGAGGTTCAAAGAAGTTATATGGCACATAGCACAGCTGATCCCCCTGGCGCAAGGCAGTGCCTTTGCCATTCTTCTCCCAAGCTGCTGATTTTAAGGTGGCTCTGCTCTTCTTTGGGGGAACCTGGAAGACATTCCCTGAATCTAGCACCCTCTTTGAAGGCATGCTGCATCTCAGTTGCTCATGGGCCGTTTCCTATTTTCTTTGGGGTTTTTCCACTTGCAGGTATTGTTTTCTCTACTTTATTCCCCCTGCTGTTTTTACCTCAGTGAAATAAAGTGAGAAACAAATCCTCAATGGTGCTGTATTAGTCTGTTCTCACACTGCTATAAAGAAGTGCCTGAGACTGAGTAATTTATAAAGAAAAGAGGTTTAGTTGACTCACAGTTCCACACGGCTGGGGAGGCCTCAGGAAAGTTACAATCATGGCGGAAGGCACCTCTTCAGAGGGCGGCAGAGAGAGAAGTGCTCAAGAGCAGGGGAAACTGCCTTATGAAACCATCAGATCTCGTGAGAAGTCACTATCACAAGAACAGCATGGGGAAAACCACCCCCATGGTCCAGTCCCCTCCCGCCTGGTTCCTCCATCAACACCTGGGGATTATAATTCAAGATGAGATTTGGGTAGGGACACAAAGCCTAACCGTATCAGGTGCTTTTCAGTGCGTGGGAAGGGAGGAGAAAAGCCATATGATCTAAGATTGTGTCACTATCAACACAGTCCCCTCTTCCTTCCAGTAGTTGAGTCTATCTACGATTTGAACCACTTTCAAAAGGTACTATGTGCAGACAACATCATCTGATATGTAGAAAATACTAATGAATACACATGCAAAAGAAGCTACTAGAACGAATAGAAGAGTAGAGCAAGGCCACAGGAGGCAAGATCAACATACAAAATCAATTACAGTTCTTTATACTAGCAACAAAGAATCCAAAGGCAAAATTAAGAAAACAGTTCAATTAGCAAAGGCATCAAAAAGAATTAAATGCTCAGGAGTAAATTTGACAAAAGAAGCTGAAGACTCGTATACTAAAAAGTACAAAACATTCCTGAGGATAAATGGAAAAACAGTCCATGTTTGTGGAGTAGAAGACATGGTATTATTAAAATGGCAGTTCTCCCCAAATTGATCTCTACGTTCAATGCAGTCCCTATCAAAATCCCAGCAGAGTTCTTGGCAAACATTGACAAGCTGATCTTAAAATTCATAAATTCATGTGAAATTGAATAAGAAATGCAAAGGGCTCAGAATAGCCAACGCAACCTTGAAAAAGAACACAGTTGGAGGACTTAAATTCCTGGTTCTAAAACATACTGTAAAGCTACATATTCACAGTAGTGTGGTACTGGAATAAGCACAGGACGTATAGGTCAACAGAACGGAGTTGAGAGTTCAGAAATGAACCCTTACCTTTATCATCAATTGATTTCCGAGAAGAGTACCAAAACCATTCAATGGGAAAAGGATGGTTTTCAATAAATGGCACTGAGACATTTAGTCTTTGCTCTCACACTGTACACAAAAGTGAACTCAAAGTGGACTATAAACCTAAATGTAAGAGCCTGTCACACAACTGCCTGTGAACTTATGGATGAGAAAGCGAAGGCCAACTCTACCAGCAGCAGAAAGATGGGCAAGAAGATAAGATTATTGTATTGTCAAAGACTTCAGTGATTTCAAAGAAATAACTGAATGTGAGAGAGAAATCCCCACTCTGGGAGAAAGCTGTTTGGATTCCACTAGACATTTGCAGCCTAGGAAATTTGGACCTAGAAATTTAAACCTAGAAAAATCCCAGGAAAGTGACTTTATTATGTTATAAGGGAGCTTACTTTTTAATAAAAAAAAATAGTTACTCCCCCCCAATTATTTATTGTGGTAAAATATGCATAAAATGTACCATCTTAACCAGTTTTAAGTGTACAGTTCAGCGGCATTAAATACATTCATAAAATTATGCATCCTTCACCACTATCCATCTCCATAATGCGTTTCATCTTGTAAAACTAAAACTTTATGCCCATTGAGCAGTAAACTCCCCATTACCTACTTCCTCCAACCCCTGACAATCACCATGCCACTGTTGATCTCTATGAATTTGACCATTCTAGGTACCTCATGTGAGTGGAGTCATACAGTACTTATTTTTTGTGTCTGGCCTATTTCACTTAGCATCGTGTCCTCAAGGTTCATCCATGTTGCGGCATGTGTCATAATTTCCTTTCATTTTAAGGCTGAATAATACTCTATTGTATATACATACTACGTTTTGCTTCTCCATTTATCCTGTGGATGGACACGTGGGTTGCTTCTGCGTTTTTATAGTTGTGAGCAGTGCTGCCGTGAACATGGGCCTACAAATATCTCTTCAAGACCCCGTTTTCAGTTCTTTTGGGTATATTCCCAGAAGCAGAATTGCTGACTCATACAGTAGTTCTCCTTTTAATTTTTTTAGGAGCTGTCATACTGTTTTCCACAGCAGCTGTACCATTTGACATTCCTACCAACAAAAACAGCTACTTCTTATTTCAGAGTAACCCTGTGCAGAGCTCCTTATCTCTCTCTCACAATCTCTTAGTGAGATAAGAGAATTAGTTACCATTGTCCTCATGTAGGCTAACATTTACTTTGTGTTTTTTTTTTTTTTTATTATACTTTAAGTTCTAGGGTACATGTGCATAACATGCAGGTTTGTTACATATGTATACTTGTGCCATGTTGGTGTGCTGCACCCATGAACTCGTCAGCACCCATCAATTCATCATTTATATCATGTATAACTCCCCACTGCAATCCCTCCCCCCTCCCCCCTCCCCATGATAGGCCCCAGTGTGTGATGTTCCCCTTCCCGAGTCCAAGTGATCATATAGCAGGCTGTGTCCCTGGCACTTTAGAAATGATTAACTGATCGAATTCTCACAACAGCCCTAGGAGGCTGTTACTGTTATTACTTATGTATTACTGATAAGAAAATGGAGGCAAAAAGTTATTTTGTCACTTGCAGCTAGTGAGCTGGGCAGTGTGGCTATGGCAGTGACCTCACCATGCTCCGTACCACCTCTTCCCACTTGCATTTGATAACTGAGGAAACTAACACGCAGGACATTAAGTGATTCCTTCACGGTTATGCAGGAAGTTAAGCATCAGAGCCAGGGTCTCTTGACACCTCTAGTGTTTTTTTTTTTTACTATGTCAGAATACTCCCTCAGCCTGTGTCCACTAGGAGTGCGTCTCCACATATCTAAAGTGTTTGGTAGAGAAGAATTACAGGAGAACAAAAAAATCTTCCATTCTTAGGGCAACTCATGTCCAAATTTAGAATAACTGCAACCCCAACCATACACACAGAATCTCAGGGCTTGAAGGGACAGGAGGCAGGGAAATTTTGGGGCAGAAGAGGGCAGGTCCCCAGCAAGGACCCCACCCTCAAGCCTAATACCGTGGCCCAAAGTGAGAACAAACATCGCTGTTTTCCCACTCCAATGTTGCCTTTTCCAAAACCACCCATGGCCCGCCCCACCCCTGTCCTGTGCCTATAAAGACCCCAGAACTCAGCCAGCAGAGAGAAGAAGCGGCTGTGCATCAGAGACTATGGTTGGACATTGTAGAGAAGCAGCTTGACTTCAGAGAGACAGCTTGACAGCGCAGCTTCAGAAAGGAGTCTGGCCATCCCAGGGAAGATCACTTCCCACTCCATCCCCTTTTCAGCTCCCCTTCCCACTCAGAGTCACTTTCACCCTCAATGAAATCCCCCACATTTACCGTTCCTCCTGGATGCTGGACAACTTGGGTGCTAGGTGTGCAGGTGCAAAAGGCTGTCACACTGACCCTCCACTGAGCTGTTCATACTTAAATCACCATGGATGACAAAACTAAAAGGACAAATGGCAAAGCTAAAAGGAAACTGTAATACTGCTTCTGGGGCTTCAGGGATCACAGGCACCACCTTAGATGCTGCCACAGGGCCCTCACACAGTTTTGCTCCTGCTAGTGCCCAAAAGTGCTTGCTCTGGCTCCTGCACCTGCTCACCTGTGCTCCCCGTTCCACAAAGGTATAACTCAGCGGGACCGGATGAGTGGAGTCTGCCCTTGCCAGCAGCAAAGCGGCTGGCTAGTTCTAGTGCCCATGAACTCTAGTTCCCTCCCACGAAGGGGTCAGGGAAATATCCTGGTTCAGTTCAATCTCTCAGTCAGAGTTAAATTAATCAAAGCTAGTTATCTAGCTTGTGCATTTTCTGCAATAGGATACCCTTTGTCTATAACTTTGATTCTTTTATGCCCCTACCAGATAGAAAATTCTTTTTGAGCCACCATTGGCATTGACCTTGCTGTGACTTCTATTCGCAGTCCTGGATCTGCCCTTTGGAAAAATGCTAAGTCTAATTTTTTTTTTTTTTTTTTTTTTTTTTTTTTTAAGCAAGGTCTTGTTCTGTTGCCCTGTTAGCTGGAATGCAGTGGCAAGGTCACCGCTCACTGTAGCCTCAACCTCCTGGGCTCAAGCAGTGCTCCCACCTCAGCCTCCCTAGTAGCTGGAACCACGGGTGCACACCACCACGCCTAGCTAATTTGTGTACTTTTGGTAGAGATGGGGTTTTGCCATGTTGCCTAACCTGGTCTTGAACTCCTGGCTCAAGTGATCTGCCTGCCTTGGCCTCCCAAAGTGCTGGGATTATAGGTGTGAGTCATTGCGCCAGGCCAGTAAGTCTAATTTTTGCATGCCAACCCATTCTGGATAAAAAATACAGGACTTCAGGAGTCCATTTTTCTTCTACCACCAACATGCTCTATAACCTTAGGCCATAATTTTCTCATCTATAAAATGGAAGCAAGCTGTTTCAAGGGCTGAATCAAGTATACCCAGTGCGTAGGAGCTTCATCAGCTGTTCACTGTTGCCATTTTTGGAAACAATAATTGCATTTGATCTTGATCTTACTTGTTCACTGTTAATGGTTGTGGTTCTTGAACCATTTTTTTTTTTTCATTTCATCTTTTGGCTTTCAGGCACATCAGTTTCAGATCTCTCTCCTCCAGGTGTGCTTTGTCTTCAAACGTCTGTCCCAAAAAACAGAAGCCAGAACCAAGCTCGGTACCTCTGGCCTGTTTGCCCCTGCTGTGAGCTAAACATACAGTAACTTACATGGGAATAAGTTTTCCTAACAGGGGCTTTCTGATAAGCTGTCCCTGTCCTATATGTTATCTGGAGTGATTGTATGGTACTTTCCCCAAATCCTTTCATCTTTTCTTTCTTAAAAGATATGGTGTTGATTAAGACAAAAATTGTTAGCAATTAGTGAATTCAGATGTTTCCAGAATTTAGATCTTTTCCTCTTGAATGTCTTTTCATTACAAGCTTTACTCTGCCTCATGAGTAATTATTTTTCTATCTAAAAATATGTGTTGGATACTAGTCAAGCCTAGAGTTAGATCTTGTCATCATTATGTCATCCTTCCAGCAGGTGGTAGCAGGGCTGAAATTCCTTCTCATTCTTAAAGACAGCCTTCAAACTTTTCTTTTTTTAAGTAGTAAATCATGGTTCTAATATTAATGAGAGAACTCAAGTATATAAAACAGATGAAAGCACTTCTACTCTGACTGATAGGGGAAACTTGGATCTATTTGGATCACTATTGCTACAAAATAAATCACCCCAAAACTCAGAGGCTCAGCTGGTTGGTTCCAGCTCAGGGCCTCTTGTGTGGCTACAGAGGGTTTGAACAGTGGGAATGGAGGGGGTGGAAGCAACTGGGGGCTGGCTGGGCAATCTCTTTCTCTTTATGGAGCCTCAGAGCTTCTCTATGTGATCTCTGTGCATGGCCTGACTTGAGCTTCCTCATAGCATGGTGGCCTCAGTGCAGTCAAGGTGCGCACCGGGTGGATGAAGTGTTCAGGAGAGAATATTCCAGTGAACGATGTGGAAGATGCACGGTCTTCCATGACGTACTCTCGGAAGTCACATAGCATTGCTTCTGCAAAAATAATCCCACCTGGTGTCAAGGGACGTGTGAAATGGGAGACATTCCTGAAACGATCTTGAGAAAATATGTTCTTCTTCCCACCAATTCCCCCAAATTTAGGGCTCTTTAATACATAGTTGAAAGTTATTGGTATAAAGTATTGGAAACAGAGTGAGACAGGATAAGAGAAAATATTCTCTTCAACTTTTTTTTTTTTTTTTGAGTCGGAGTTTTGCTCTGTCACCCAGGCTGGAGTGCATTGGCATAATCTCAGCCCACTGCAACCTCCACCTGTGAGGTTCAAGCGATTCTCCTGCTTCAGCCTCCTGAGTAGCTGGGATTACAGGTGCCACCCCCACGCCCAGCTAATTTTTGTATTTTTAGTGGACACGGAGTTTTGCCATGTTGGCCAGGCTGGTCTCGAACTCCTGACCTCAGGTGATCCACCTAGCTCAGCCTTCAATTATTTTTAATGTGCTGAATGTCTATATGACCTTGTATTTTTGTTTTATTTGAGTTTTTATTTTTTTCTCAAGCATTCAGTAGTCAGTTTGTTCCTTCACAAAAATGGAGATTAAGGCATAGCCACCTGTCTCCCTCACCAAGCTGTTGTGAGGATCAGATGAGCAACAACTTGTGAAAAGATCTAAATATAAATACCTCTGTTAGGGCCATCCACAGTGATTCTTTTTTACACTAACTGAAATGAAGGAAAGGCAAAAGCCACTTGCCGCCCACAAAGAGAATGCAAACCTTGATCAGACCTCAGGAGTTACCTCCTAATCCAGTTTCCTTTCCTCTGCCCTCACTTTTCAATTTGCAACAGTGAAATAATGGGCAAATTCATGGTTTCCTCTGCACTTTGTAGTTAGAACTGGAAGGAACCTCAGGGACCATCTAGTCCCGTTCCCATTAGGTAAAGTGGCCTGCATAGGTGCACACAGATGTTAGACAAGGCTGCACGGAGGACCAAGGTTTGCTGCTTCTGCAGTCTTGAGACTTCCCTCTTGGCAGGATGCAAACATCCAGGGCTTGGTGGCCCGTGGCAGGTCAGGACAAGAGGAGGCTAACTGGCCACACCACCCATCCAGCCTCTGAAAAGCTGGGACAGGACTGGCTGGGATCCAGATGCTCATTGTGTGGGGATGAAATGTCATGTTCCCAAAGGAACTGGCTCATTGTTTAAACTGCCAGATATTTATTTAATCAACCAGACATCAACTAAAGAAGCCAAAGGGTCTGAATTTTAAATCCCATCAACCTGGCTTGGAGAAATAGGCAGTGGAGAAGGGGAGATGAGAGTCATTTCAAATCAGAAAATTGTGGTAAAGAGGTTAATGCCAGACTTATTGTGCATATCACCTGGCGGGGGAGTGTTGGACTACTCACCATCAAGACAGGCCTCGACACTTCCAGTCTTCCAGATGTCCCACATGCTGTGGTTTCACTCAGTTGAATTGATTGGTTGATTGACTGACTGAGACAGGGTCTTGCTCTGTCACCCAGGCTGGAGCACAGTGGCATGAACACAGCTCACTGCAGCCTCAACCTCCTGGATTCAAGTGATTCTCCCGGCTCAGCTTCCTGAGTAACTGGGACCACAGGTGCGTGCCACCACACACTCAGCTAATTTTTAAAATGTTTGTTGCTATGGGATCTTGCCCTGTTGCCCAAGCTGGTCTCAAACTCCTGGGCTCAAGTGATCCTCTTGCCTTCACTTCGTGAAGTGCCTGGATTACAGGCATGAGCTACTATGCCTCACTAAAAGTGTCATTTTAAGTAATAGAATAAAAGATCATTCAGGCTGGTTGCAGTGGCTCATGCCTGTAATGTGGCAAGACCGTGTCTCTACAAAAAAAAAAAAATTAAAAATTAGCTGAACGTTGTGATGCTCATTTGGGAGGCTGATCCATGAGGATCACTGGAGCCCAGGAGGTTAAGGCTGCAGTAAGCCATCATCACACCATTGCACTCCAGCCTGGATGACAGAGTGAGACCTCGACCCCTGACCCTCCAAAAATCACTTTTAGATCAAATAAAATAGTCTTAATGCCTATGTATTTGCACGTTGTTTTCCTTTAGCCAAAAGAATTCTCTTCTGCAATCACTATATACAGTAGCCTCAGCCCACAAGTCATTACACTAACCAGGGATGATTCTCCTCACTCCTTTAAGTAACCAGCAGCAGTGACTAGCCAGTCCTTATGGTGCAAGCACTTCAATATTCTCTTTCCAGAATCTTATTCAGAAAAACTCAGGCCATTAGGATTTATCTCACATTTGCAGAGATTCGTTATTTTTCTAATATTTCTAAGCAGATTTGAGAGGCAGTTTATTATTTTAGTTATTCCCTGCCATGCCTGCACTTCTCAACATTCTCAAAACCCAGAAGCCAGATGCCTAGAGTGTCAGCTACTTGGCAGGCTGAGGAGGATCACCTGAGCTCGGGAGTGTGTGGTTGTAATGAGCTTTGACTGAACCTGTGAATAGCCGCTACATGCCAGCCTGAGCAACATAGTGAGACCCCTTTCTCTTTAAAACAACAACAACAACTGTGCCTGGTTTGGGCCATTTGCTTACTACTTGTAATTTGCTTATAAATAAGCCTTTATTTAGTTCAGCATTTGAATTATTTTTGAAATAACTTCAAAGGATATTGCACACTCTAGAGATTATCCAGGAGCATTTCTTATTACTAATTTGACATTTTCTTATTGCTTTGTGCTCAAGGTCATGTGTTTGCATTATTGCCACATATATGGGAAAAATTAAAACCAAATAAAATTTTAAAAACTTTAAAGGACTAAAGAAAAAATAGTAAATAAATTCAATGTGAATTATTCTGTATTTTATTAACATCAGAGTATATATTTGGCTTTGAATTGCTTACTATTAATAGTTGGGAGAAGAGTCCTTTTGCCGTATCTTTTTTCTAGGGAACATGACTATTTCAGTTTAGGGATGCATTTTCAGCCCCCCAAAGCTGAAGTTAAGCAAATATATGAGTGAGGTAGCAAGTTCATGTCTAATCTCCATATGTCAGGTCAGACAACCCTTTCCTTCCTGGGCATTGCCCGGGCAGCCCAAGAACCTGCGCCACAAGACAGAAGACCCTGTCCAAGGTTTTACAATACCTTCATGATGACACTGGAGGTAGACAAAGCAGTAGAGGGTTAAGTGAGTTGTCTGGGAGCTCTCCTGCTCCTGGGTACCACACACACTCATCAACATGGAGCTGTCATCCAGAAGGAGAGGGGAAAGACCAGAGAAGGAAAACAGTACCCACTCTTGTTAGCTCCCAAAGCAGTCCTTCCCTCCAGGACCACTGAGTTCCAGTGGGAAAAGGGTCCCAGAAGAGTTCGTTGTGATTATAAGACATCGCTCCTGCCCTCCCCATTGCTGTATGCACCTGTGCATCCATCCCACTCACCCAAAGAAATTGTCTAGTTCTGTCAATCTTATAGTCAGATATTTTCTTTCTTTCTTTCTTTCTTTCTTTCTTTCTTTCTTTCTTTCTTTCTTTCTTTCTTTCTTTCTTTCTTTCT
>NW_012114599.1:2976382-3076950 GCF_000951035.1 Colobus angolensis palliatus | reverse complement strand
AAAAAAAAAAAAAAAAAAAAGAGAATCTGCTTTCTGTGTTTATGCATTGACCAACCCTCCTCCACTTCACCCCCAATATTCTTTTAAGTAGGAGTTGAAGGGTATAAAAGCTCAGCCTTTGTTTTTGTTTTTTTTTTGAGACACGATCTCGCTCAGTGGCCCAGGCTGGAGTGCAGTGGCACCATCTCAGCTCACTGCAACCTCTACCTCCAGGATTCAAGCGATTCTCCTGCCTCAGCCTCCTGAGTAGTTTTAGTGGAGACGTTGTTGTGCTATGTTGGCCAGGCTGGTCTCAAACTCCTGGGCTCAAGTGATCCTCCCACCTCAGCTTCCCAAAATGCTGGGATTACAGGCATGGGCCACTGTGCCCGGCCTCATCTTATTAATGCAGGTTTTCTTACACTTAAATCAATTACATACAAATCTTCCAGTTTTCTCATTTTAAGTGCATTCTTAGAAATCGCGAAAGAAAGCAGAGTGGGCAAGCTGATCATTTTGTTCCCCATGTGCAGTCAAGTCTCTTAAGTAGCTTGCAGTTAACTGCTTTTGCCACGAGAGGGCGATCACTGCTGGAAAGGCAGAGCTGAATGGGCCAAGGTTGGACCCTGGGGACGTTGATGAAATAGCAACTGGTTATTATATTCCATTGATCCAGGGCCAGAAAGAGGAGACCAAGGACCTAAAATGCTTTAGGCTTAGCTAGGTGATATTCTAGGAGGAGAAATTTTGGAACTGCTTCAGTTACCAGAATTGTATTATACTTTTATGTGTAAGAGCCTGAAGTTCAACAGAAAAAAAAAAAAAAAAAGTTGGGGCGGAGCTGTCTTTTCTTTTAAAAATAGATGCATGGAAGCATGTGTTTGTTTGTTCCTACTTGGTGTTTTTGTTTTACTTATAAAATGAAAACAGCTGAAATAATTTCTGGATTGTTCTGAACTTTTGAGCACAGACTCCCAGACGGTTTCTGCGGTCTGGGCCCTCAAAAACCCACCTGATGGGGGATGGCGCCCATCTTTGGAAAAAGCTATTTGAGGCTCTGTGAAGCGGCTGGAGTTTGTTTGTTTTCCCTTGTATTTGAAAATGGAAGTCAAGCATGCTCCCAGGGCAGAGAATTCCGCAACTGTGACCATCTTGCAAGGGGCAGGAAAGGATTTACAGTGTTTTGCTAGACTAATCTCCACTTCCTTCTGGGGTAAAAATCCTTACCAGCAACTCCTTACCAGCGACTCCTCTTCTGGCTAAATTGGAGTAGCATTTTCCTATCAAAGTCATTTAAGATACAAATTACTCAGTAACCTGAGAGAAGGGTAGAGTATTCATTTCTAATGACTTCACAGAATTCCAGTCCTCTCTGAGCTCCAAGAGTTGTTGACTATCATCAGGTGTTAGGCCTCACATCTTTCATTTGCTTACACTGTTTTGCTGTCTATGAAAATGGTTAACTGGCCGGGCATAGTGGCTCACACCTGTAATCCCAGCACTTTGGGAGGCCGAGGTGGGTGGATCACTTGAGGTCAGGAGTTCAAGACCAGCCTGGCCAACATGGTGAGACCCTGTCTCTACTAAAAATACAAAAATTAGCCAGGCGTGGTGACACGCGCCTGTAATCCCAGCTGCTCAGGAGGCTGAGGCAGGCGAACGGCTTGAACCTGGGAGGTGGAGGTTGCAGTGAGCCAAGATCATACCACTGCATTCCACCTGGGTGACAGAGCGAGACTCCGTCTCAAAAACAGAAAACAAAAAAACAAAATTGTTAACTGCCCTTAAAAATATAGTCTTACTCCTTTGACACTCAAAAATTCTCTAAGTATATTTACAAATTAAGTTCATATGAATTTCAGTTAATGATTCACTTCTCAGTAATTGGCAATCCCAAATTAATCAGATTTCCTTGCACTAATGGTTTCTTTAATACATGATATTAGATGGTAATAGAAAGGACAGTCTCGGCAATAAATGCTTAAATCATAGCATGAGGGATTTAGATTATCATCAGCAGCTCGCACCAGAAGCAAAGTCTGACTGAATATTATGTCCTTTGTAGATTAGATAGAAGAAGAATTAGGAAGATACTCTTGCTCCGCCCCGATACAAAGAAACATTTTCTAAGCATAGTTAGACTCTGATTTTGGTGACAGTACAAACTAGGGAAGTTGAAAAATGCCTCCTTGGCCTAAAACTGGTAACATAATAAACTAGGACCGGAGGCAAAATTACAGAATTTTTTTTTTTTGGTAATTCTCTTGGACTCTTTCTGGGGGATTCTTAGTCTTATAGAATGTTGCTACTTGATGCTTATCCATGGCCTGTGGAGTTTATTGTCCTTTCATGTGCGTGTGGGGAGAAAAGGGCTGGGGCAGTGGGAAAGGGGAGGCCCCGTTGTTGCTAACACCAACCCCAAGCTTTGTGTAGATGTGGCTCCTCATTTTCAACCAGAAGAAGGAGAAATTTTCGATGTTCTAGCTTGAGAGACCATGCTCTTAAGTTATTTGACCCTGTACATCCTCAACCCTTCAAAATAATTAAATTATTCCACACTTCAGCGCTGGGATCACAGATTATATGATAATAATTTACCAAGCTTCTTTTCTGCAAACAGGTAAAAGAGGAGGAGACATGGATGGTAATGTAATTTCTGGATAGTTTAAACCTAAAAGCCTGCTATTAGGAGAAAAGGGGAAAATGACTGTTCAAGACCTGTATCTTGAAAGAATGCTGTTTATCTAGTATTCAAGGGCCAGGGAGTGTGTCTATGGGTAAACTAAGCAATTCCTCCAGGAATTCTGACGGGAAACAGTTTTGGGGTTTGTCATAGTTTCTAATATTCTCTTAAAATAATCTGTTTCCCAACAAGTAAAAGCAGACGTCATTTCACGTAAAGAATTTCTCTGACTCTACCAATAGCCCTTCCATCTTCTCATCTGTCCGGTTAAACTTGAATCAGAAAAAGAACACAACAATTTTGGTAAAAAATTTGTTGTTCTTCTCATCCGAAAAGCCAAAAGTTATTGGTGTGTGAGGACCACAGTTCGGGTAAGAGCTACTGTAACTAAATTTAGAGAAATTACTTTTCAGATTGACTTTTCTGCTCTAAAATTAGATACTTCTGGTTGGTCTTTGCTTTATCTTCCTAATCAAGATCTGAGGTCACTGGAGGTCAGAAGCATATGACAAAAAGGAATTTAAATATTTTCCTGTTGAAAAATTATCCTAAAATATCTTTATTATATTTCCAAGCCATAAATGATCACAGGTGCTTTGAGCCATGATCCTGATCCCAGGAAAGTGTTTGCAAAAGTTTAAAAACTAGAATGGATCAGTTGATTCATGCTTTAGCTGATGGCACTGTCTCTTGGGAAGCTAACCCACTCACCTCTTGCCCATGGGGCCAGTGGAACACTGCTGTTTAGTTTGTCTTAACTACTTCTTCTGAGACTGTATTGGTCCCCAACCACCCATTCGCAAAGATCCAGCATCCTTCAAGACTATTTAACAGACATGCCAAAAAGCTGGATGCTGACAGTCCAACCGTCATTTTAACCTTGGCATCTCCCATGACAGAGTGTGGAGCAGCAGGCTGTGACCTAGAGGAAAGACACAGAAGTGGTGAGGGGTTGCAGGGGCTGTGGCATGGTGAGATGACCCTGTACAATATCAGGTGAAGGGGAAGCATTTATAAACTTCCTTTCCTTTGTTTTGATGTATCTGTTTTTCCCCCTATTTCTGCCTATACACCTACTTGAGCACTGGCTTGACTAAAGTTACCCCCAAGAAAATGTTGAAGTAATGAGTCATCTACCTCACTTCATTTTTTTGAGACCTCACTTTCTTTCCTTCGTTTCTTCCCCTCCAAATTTATGAATGAAAATAGAGAGGCAGAGGTTGAATTGGCTAAGGCTGTCTGTTCCTCTTTGATTTTTCCATTTCCAGGGGAAGAGGGCAGGGAACTATCCATTCCAATTAGGAATCCTAGACTTATATTCATTTAACAACTTTATATTATCCAGAACATTCTGTACAAATACATTGTAAAAATAAGTTATTTCTAGTGCTTGGGGCATAGTCTGTGAACCGATTTGTCTGTATATCTCGTAAATTTTCCATTTAGATGATCAGAGCAGGACAGAAGTTTCTTGCTGTGCTCTTAGGCTACAGGCAACTGTTGTCACTGGCTGACCCTTGGTTATAAGTACGTGGGAACTATGTCCTGGGCTTCACAGACAGGAGGAGAAGAGTTAGTTCTGTGGTGAGCTGTGTCTTTGGGGTGGTAGGAAGTCAACCCCACAGAATGATTCTTCTTTTATCATTGCTTCTTTTTTAACTAAGTTGGCAGAGTTTTATCTTCTCAGAGATACATGGCAAAGGAAACTCATTTGGGCAATTTGAACTGGTGGTTAATCTGAGTAATATGGAATATGTTCAAACTGATGACATTGTGTTACTTCTATGCATGGGCAGGAGTTAGAAATGCTAATAAAATTGTTGTCAGGTAGAAGTTCTGAAGAGCCTAACATGATAAAAAGATAAGGATCATTTTAACCAGCACATTTGCTAAATAGGTAGTTGTCACTGCTGTGCCCAAAATTTCTTTCTGTTCTTAAATTATTAAAACATTGTCTACATTTGCATTGGCTATTAACTGGCCAAGCAATGCATTTCTTTCTACAGATAAATGTTCAACCTGGTCCTATACAAGATATCACCATATCCTATTTGAACAAGTGCCAAATGAATGACATGCATTATATATACTGAGTCTTTGTCCATCAAAATAATTTTATTTAAACAGTTTGGATTAATAGGAAAGAATGGTACTTAAAGTAGTGGTTCAGAGTTACAATAAATGGCCTGAGGTGACATCTGAGAGGCAGTTTTGGCACGACTTGGAAGGCAGAGGTGACAGGAGTGCCTGTTAGCCGAAGGCAGTGAGTTTTGTGCCGTGGCCTGGCCTTTGCTCCCTGCCGTCTTTCTCATCTCTTCCGCGTGTTCGGTGCATATTCAGGTTTGGGCCCAGCCTACATGGTGCAAAATGAAACACCATGTGTAATTTCAAGGGTGGACACATCTTAGAGTTCTGAGCAACAGAAGAATGAGCACTTTATGTGTTGCAGGAACGCCGCTTGCATAATAGATGCTCACAACTTATCTGCTGAACATTGAATGGCATTCACAAAATTAATGCACAAAACTTCCAGTTAGTTTAAAGCAGAGCCTGGAGGTCTCCAGTGGAGGGATTGCCCATCCATACCAAGCTAGACCACTTGGTAGTAACTACTTAGCTAACTCTCCTAACCCTACAGACCAAGAATATAACGCAAGGTAGGGGTACAGTAAAAGTCATGTGAATCTGGAATGTCGGTATTCAAGGCATTTGTTGTGGGTTTCCTGGCATTAGATTGTTCAGGGGTCAGTATTGCAAGAGAATGCACAATTTTTACATCATATTCTCGTTGAAGGCAGGGTTTCCTTACTGGCTTACTGATTATATCACTCGCTAAGGGATTAGTCAGAATGCAATGGAAACATCTTTCACTTTCATTGTTCATGAGAGAGACTGGTGATTTGTCTGCACTTTTACATTATTGGTGGGTAGAATCTCCCTTTGGGGATCCTTAAAAGAGGGTCACGAATTAGTATAAACCTTAGCTGGTCTGTATCCAGGATGGAAAAAAATAATAATCTATTTTAGTGAGCCACTTGAGTCATAGGCTATCTAACTTATGAGCATGCCTATTCTGCTAGGTCCAGTAAAGGATTCAGAAAGAGACTTCAGGGGCTGCCCTGGGAAACAAGATCATAAAACAGTGTTGAATTGGGTTTTCTAGAGTAATGGTGCTCACCCATCTTGGTAATTCAGATAATCATAGCAGAGCAAAACCAAAATAATATTAAATATATTAATTGATATATCTAATTAATCAGTCACTATTTATTGGTGTACCATTAGGTGCCATGTATAATTCCTACTCATGAGGACTGAGAAAGACCAGTTGAAGAAGGGTAGAAAAATAATACCAACTTTAAAAATCTCTCTCTGATGTAACAAAACAAGGCAATGGTAAAAGATTGTCATGTACAGAATAAAATCAACCATCAGATGTGTAGTTTAAGGATTGCTGTGAATTCAGAAGCAGAAGAGTTCTCCAGGGGCTGTCTTCATTTGCAAAGGCACCACCAAGGAAGAGGAGGATAGGAAATGCCTGGCATGTAGACGGGAGAGACTTGGAGCAGTTAACCAAATGCCTCAGAAGTAACCAAGAGCAAGAAGTGGTTGTGATATTATAAGAAATCAGCTCAAGTAGGGAGTTGTGAGATACCAGATTGAAATTTAGATTACCACCAGACGAGGGGAGCTCTGGCCCTTGCGACTCCAAGGGTGATCCCTAGACTAGCAACATCGCATTACCTGGGAGCCTCTTAGAAATACAGAATCTCCGGTCCCAGCTTAGACCTGCAGAATCAGAGTATTTGGATGTGGAGTCCGGGAATTACGCTCTAAAAAGTGTCCAGTTGATTCTTCTGCATGCCCAAGTGTGGAAAGCACTGCTGCTTACAACTGGGGCTTGGTTCCAAATGACAATGGAGATGCTTTGAAGAATCACTGAAGATGCTTTGAAGAGGAGAAGTGGCATGACTTCTAGTGAGCAGATAGACCAGGGCATTTTGGAGACTTTCTTTTACATGGTAGCCTCCGCTGTATTCTCACTTACCTGTTGCTCACCACCTGGAAAGTGAAATATCTCCAAATTGCCAGTCACTAAGTATTGAAGTTGAAATGATATAACTGTTCTCTGAAGAGGTTTCTGAAGGCTGTTGGTAGGCCTTTTCTGGATACTGATACGGTATGCATCTAAAATATGTTTCTGTAAGTAAGGATTTTTTAAAGTATATACTTTGCAAAAAATACTCCAATCAACAATAAGAACACCTATAGGGTACTTAGAGTTTAGAACATAAAACTCATTCATATGTTTTCTAACCATTTAAAAAATCAGTTTCCTGTATTTTGATTCCATTCATTTATCTAGCGCTTATCAGGAAATTCAGGTTTCCACATTACACAGTTAATATGGGCTATTATAAATCAGTATACCACTTTGGTGGAAAAAACTTCCAAACTAAATCATTGCATAATCATTCATAGCAATAGCATCACTGTTACAATAAAATTAGCACAAATTTTAAAGTCTTGGTAAAAAGGTTTTTGAATATTATTTTAGTTTTTCTTGGCAACGTTGGTGTAACAGTTGGCTGTAAGAAGGGCTATAAGAAGTTAGGATTGCTTTTCCTGCTTTAAATGGTTCCAGATTGGCAATTTTGGGGCATTTCTTGCGGTCACCTATTCCTTTATTTCCTAAGCTGGGAAGAATGGAATTTTCTTAAGGTTGAAATCCTAACCTGAATTTTACTGACAGAACCACAAAGTGGTACTTAGCCGACAGACTCACACATGGCATTCACTTCTGCTGTTGAATAGCATGTGAGTCCTGGTGCTGGTGTTTCTTTTCCCAATCAGAGGACCTCTTCTCTCTTACTGATTTACAGTGATGTCCAGATGGTGGAGTTTGCCACAAAGCAGCCCACTGTATGAAAGACATGACGTTGTATTCACCTAGACTCTAGGTGACTCTAAAGAAGGGAAGGGTCCTTTGGTCACAGGGAGAACTGTTGTGTTCCTTCAAAAGGTAGCAGAGACTTTGTGTTCTAGAGACTCGAGACCACCTCTATAAATATAACCAGAGCAGAGGCTTCCTGTGTGGACCCCAATACACATTTTTGAAACTTAGCCTCAAGCACCTTCATTTTTGATGTATAAAAGATGGCATTTTATGGCTAGGCGCAGTGGCTCACACTTGTAATCCCAGCACTTTTGGAGGCTGAGGTGGGCAGATCACGAGGTCAGGAGATCAAGACTATCCTGGCCAACATGGTGAAACCTTGTCACTACCAAAAGTACAAAAAATTAGCTGGGCGTGGTGACACGCACCTATAGTCCCAGCTACTTGTGAGGCTGAGGCAGGAGAATCGCGTGAACCCTGGAGGTGGAGGTTGCAGTGAGCCGAGATCGTGCCACTGCATTCCAGCTTGACCAACAGAGCAAGACTCCGTCTCCAAAAAAAAAAAAAAAAAAAAAAGATGGCATTTTATTGACAGCTCTATTAAATAACGTTGAGGGTGACTCCTGGAGTAACAGAAAGAGCCCTGGCTTTGGGACAGACATGGGCTCAAATTCTGGCTCTACTACTCACTATTTCTATGGCCTTGGGCAAGTCAACTCCTCTGAGCCCCTGTATCTTTGTGTCAAATGTGGATGTTAACAGTGGCTTTCAGAATTCTTGCATCATTGGAAAAGTAGCTTATATTTGAAAATAGGAAGTACTCAATAAATGATAACCATGATTACTCTTTACTTGTTAATTATGTCCTCACATTTGCCTTAGATTCTCATTTTCTAAGAAAATAAAAAGGCCAAGATGGAGATAGTTTGCTCCAAACAGCTAGGTCTCATCACTGTTCTCTTAAGTAAACCAAATGCGTAGAGATGCCCATGTCTTCATGGCTTTCCTGTACCCAGAAAACCCAAACCCTACTGATTTTGACGTCCTCCCCCTAAATCCCCAGTCTTCTATGGAAACTTCCCAATAATAAAATACCATCTAATAATGTTAATGTATTTCACTGGAGTTTCTCATCTCTCCAACCCGACTGTAGCCTTTTTGAAGTCCTCTATAAATATATACTAGTCAGCTGATTTGAAATTTGTTCATCATGGAGCCATAGGCAGCTACTGAATGAAGACTAGTGAATGAAAAATCAGAACTAATATTTTTCTGAGCAGTTTTTAAGGGGTAGGCAGCTACAGTAAAGATACCTTATTTTAGTTTTCCATGAAGTAGCTACTATTGAATCTCAATTTTACAAATAGGGAAACCAACATTGCCTTTTGTCCAAGTTCATGCAGCCAGTTCATGCAGCTGAGCTAGGATTTGAACTCAGGCAGTCAGGATTCTGAGGCCAAGTTTCAGCCACTATACCACACCAGTGAGAATGAAGGATGAGGAAAGCTATAGGAAACTTTGAAAATGTCTGTGGAAGGAGTGCCCAAACAGGGACTGACAACAGTCAAATCATGAACTGTTTCAGTTAGGTTCCCAAGCGTTTGTGACATTGCCCACTCTGTTTAGATAATGAATTTATGTGTTTAGAGAGACCAGCCTCCTATGTGAATTGTCAGCCATCAGTCTAAATCAAAGCTTCCACCTAGTCCTGAATCTCTCCCTTACTTGCTCTAACCACCTTTCCAAGTATTTAGGAACAAAAGATTTGTGAACAGATTAAACACAGGTTGCTTTTGTTCCACTCCTACAGCTACCTATGCCTGCTTAATGCAGACTACATGGTGTTGACTAGAGTCTCTGCTCATGTATGTTAAACACATGCAGGAATTCAGCACCTTCCTCCGACAGCAAAACAATGGTTCAACAATTCTTCACAGAAGATCCCGCGCTATTATAGCAAATATTTATAGGTTTATCTCACCACACTGCTCAGTGTTCACAGTAAATCTGAATGGAAATATGGAGATCAAAGAATTTAATAATTAAAAAAAGTTTTCACGCTTTATCTGTCATCTAATGAAAGTATTAGTGAAGTGGTATGGAAATCCTCTTCAGCGTGCCTTTAGCCACCAGCTGTGCCACTTAAGATTTAAAACAATGTGATCAAGTGTTCAGAATCCACAGGATTGAGTTGTATGTTTACGTTAGTGTATTATTTCCAAGTTTCCAGTTTCCCCCGGATTAGCACATTTTAATTTCAGCTTTATTAAAGCAGTCAGAACATGAAAAGGAATTTAGCAGAGTGGAGATGTCAACCACACTTTCTTACCATCATGAAATGGTTTACTTGGTTCTGGGCAGCCATGCCTATGAATCCAACAACATGTCTATAAGACTAAAAGTCAGCCAAGTGGGACAAGAAATGCAATTATGGAGTGAAACCACAGCTCTCTAGACATGGGTGGGACCTTCAGGTCCTCAATTTGATTTCATATGACCCTACAGTTATGAAAATCCAACACAGCATAGTATCAACTAAACAGTAAATGCTTTAAATGTTAGGCATTCCTGGAGTGGCTCACATGAGCCCAGTATGGTGTTAGGCATTGTAGAGACATGGTCAGACACAGGAGACATGGCCCTGGGAACTCCATGAGATACCTGTTGTAGGAAGCCATGGTTTTGATGGGGTGTACTTTGTCCATCAGTGTGCTGGGATAGAAGACTAAAAGCCACTGGTCCAAGAAATGACTCTTTAGTTAGATTTACCAACACATGAAATTATCAGAGAAAAATGCTAACCAAAATGCAGTAGAATCACCAAATGTTCATGTTAGAAGGCACCCCAGCAGCTGCCTAGTCCACTGGTTCCCAACCCCCACTAATCAGTGGGAAGTACCTGGGGAATTAAAAAAAAATGCACATTCTCAGGGCCCACCCCAGAATCAGAAGCTTTGGTAGACGGGCCTGGAAATCTATATGCTTTAAAATGCTACCAAGGGGTTCTAAACGTCTGCCAGCTCATCTGGTCCAGCCTGTCAGTGAACAAAGAGTATTTCTGTTCATAGCCTTGCAAAAGTGATCATCCAGCTGAGGCCAGCATCCCCCACGTTGGAAGGAACTCATTACAGAACAAGGCAGCAAGGATCCGATGTTGCACAGAGGGTTGGGGTTACTAGAAGTTTTTCTCTTAGTGTAATCAAAGGGACCTTGCTGTAACTTCTACCCACTGGGCTTAGTTTGACCCTTTGCAGTAACACAGACCAAATCTCCTTCCAATGTGGAAATCCTTCAAATATTTTAAGAGTTTCTCTTCAGTTTGTCCTTTGTCTGATACTTATTTTATTTGCCCATTCATTCAGTTCAGACTGCCAGTCTCCTCTAAGACTGGATTTACTGGGGCTGGCTGTTGCACTTCCCTCAGCTGCTTCTCGGAGGTCCTGGCTTCTCCTCGCCCTCCTGTTTGCCTTCCTCTGGATGAACTCTACTCAGTCAGCGTTCGGTGTAGTGCACAGTGTCCAACACCACACTGACCGTGTGGTCTGACCAGCTGAACCCAAGAGGAGCAGCGGGAGCGATTGCTTCCCGCGTCCCAGGCTGTGTCCTGCTTCAACCGAAGACTGTTCTGAGACTAATCAGGGACCCAAATTGATGCAGACAGAAATCTCCGTGGCAGATCAGGAAGGGAAAATGTCAGTGTGGTTGAATTTACCAGGCATGAGTCATGTCCTGGTAAATGAATACATCTGGGGATGGAAGAGAGACACTGTCCTTCCAGTATTGCAGATGGAGAAATATTGTTTCACTGGATACCTGAGTAACTGCTGCACAGACCACACTACGCATGTATGATCAGGTCTGGAAGCTGAACAGATGCTCTCACATGTCATCTGTTAGCGGTAGGATCAGTCCTGGCTGCTACACTCAACCAGGGAAGGTAAGAGGGGGCAGCGTTTTTTTTCCCCTCTCTTTGTGTAGTGTGAGCAACCTAAATATTTCCATCTAAGCAGGTTATGGTTCCTTCCCACAATTGAAGGGAAATGTTGATGTGCCTGTTTATTGTGGGGGTCAGCTTCCTGGCCCGATTTGCTTATCTTTAAAACAGTCACAAGAATTTTGCATATTCTTAGGAAAGAAAAGGGTAAGAAAAGAATCTTTGTGACTTGACAACTGGTTGTAAAGTGAAGGAGTCAGTTAACAGGTTGGTGGTTTTATATACAAGAGATTGAAAAATGTTTCCTTGATTGTTTTTCCCTGAATCGGCTGATCATTTTAATATCGATGTGGGCATGTTCTAATCCCCTGGTTAGTCAGCAGGATTTTTTTTCTAAGAAGAATTAAACAAGCAAAGAAACAAACAACAACAACAACACAAAGATAGAAAAAACAGCAACAACAACAACAATAGCAGCAGGAGGAGCCACGATGAAATGGTTCAAGGATTGACCTAACCCAGGACTGCAGGTTTTATTTACTGCAGTGTTCAGTACTTGAACCTCCTGGAAATCAGAACTCCAGCATGACCTCTGTAGGTTTTCCTTTTTTTGTTGGTACAGGAACTGATAAGGTGACTCTTGAGTTTCTGGAATCAGAGTGGCAGCCACGTGGGCTGCGTAGGTTCTGTGTGGGACTCAGCTCCAGCATCAGTGATTGGAGACCAGGGAGACTCTTTGAGTTCTTCTTTACTGAGCTGCACGTGCACTGAGCCTGGACAGATGAGGATCTACAAGGGGTGTTCTGAACACCAGCTGTTAGCATCTTATGTCCTGCCTGGGACACAGGAAGGTGTAGATGTGAGGAACAGGCAGAGTCTGATGCCGTCCCCACACTGGGTCATGGGAAATCACCTGAGCTTACAGGAAGAGCGTTGGTAGAAGGCAAGCCATCATATGGGTTTTGGCTGGGTTGGGGAAATGGGATTAGAACAAGAATACTTTTATTTCTACGCTCAAAAATGTTTTTTTTTTCTTTTTTTTGAGACGGAGTCTCACTCTGTTGTGGTGCGATCTTGGCTCACTGCAAGCTCCGTCTCCTGGGTTCACGCCATTCTCCTGCCTCAGCCTCCCGAGTAGCTGGGACTACAGGCACTTGCCACCACACCTGTCTTTTTCAGTAGAGACGGGGTTTCACTGTGTTAGCCAGGATGGTCTCGACCTCCTGACGTTGTGATCCACCCACCACAGCCTTCCAAAGTGCTGGGATTACAGGCATGAGCCAACGCGCCCAGCCTGCTCAAAAATCTTATAAGAAATGTTCCATAGGTCCTAAACTTTGGCTGCAAACAGCTGGCTACTGGTGGCACCAGGTGCCAGTGAGCAACCTGTTTTTTGATTTCTATTTAAGTTATTTTTTGGCTTGATGCAGTGGCTCACACCTGTAATCCCAGGATTTTGGGAGGCTGAGGTAGGCAGATTGCTTGAGTCCAGGAGTTTGAGACCAGCCTGGGCCTGGGTGACATAACAAAACCCTCTCTCTACAAAAAAATATGAAAAATTAGCCAGGCATGGTGGCATGCACCTGTAGGTCCCAGCTACTCAGGAGACTGAAGTGAGAGGATCACTTGAGCCTGGGAGGCCAAGGCTGCAGTGAGCCAAGATCATGCCACAGCTCTCCAGCCTGGGCAACAGAGTAAGGCCCTGCCTCTAAATAAATAGGTAAATTCTTGATAACATCAAAAAGGGATTTGGCTAAGGCATCCTCTTGGCCAGAATGGGCAGACCAGAGAGTGAAATTTCTGCAAGATGATCAGGACGCAGCATTGGGTAGAGGCCTGAGGCAAAGGTTCCTGAAGCCTTCCAGCTTTTCTGAAGTGCAGGTGAACAGCCAGAGACAGAGGACAGTAGCCAAATGCCATGCCCCACAAATGGCAATTGATAGAGAAAGCAGCCAGTGGGGCGAAACCAGGAGGAAGCCAGGATACTGGAAAGTGATGATTCAGCCTGGACATTGATGCTGGTCATGCAATGGAGGAAAAGAAAGAGTCTCTGCAAAACAGTACCACTGTGCTTTCTATTGGCCGGGTTCCCCGTCTCAAACCCTCCTGATTCTGTCATTTTCAAAGAGGAAACTAACAACACACCATTCCTGCTTAACTTTAGATGCTGCTATTGTTCATGGCAGGAGATCGCTCTGGTGGTCAGCATTAACGAGATGTAGCCTAGTTGGGGGCTGCTCCATTTGTGCTGTCATATCATGTGATGAAAACTTCTTTTTCCTAAGATGTTGATGACCCCTGGAAAAGGAAAGTGTTCTCTGATCTATTGGACCAAAACTTTTCTTCTTTCCCCTGGCTTTCACACACAGATGGAAGTGAGTGGGACAGGGTGGCGGTAATTTGAGGTCATTCCCTGGGATAAGTGCAACTCTAATTAGAGGCAGGAAATGTTTATTTGAGTTTTATTGGGTGAGTCAGTTTGGTGCAGCTTTAGGTCACTCTAAACTTGGGGTATCCTGTTTAAGTCAAGTAAGCATAGTTTTAAGGAACTGGAAACAAATATCAGATGTATGTGAATAAAATTTTCACTTTTTCAACCAGCAGACTATAGAGTGGAATTTTTACTATTTGGCCAATTGTAATTGAATTGAGCCTTTTCTCCAACAAAAAAGGCATCTCCACTTTTACCAAAAGTGGGATGGACTCTGCCCTCTCTGACTTACAGACAATCATTATTAGAAAGAATCATGTCTACAGACAATAGAATATTATTTAACCTTAAAAAAGAAAGAAATTTGGAACAATGTGAATGAAACGGGGACATTATGCTAAGTGAAATAACCTAGACACAGAAGGATAAATACTACGTGATACTCCTTACCTGATGGATCTAAAATAGTCGAACTCATAGAAGCAGAGAGTAGAATAGGTTGGTGGCTTCCAGAGGCTGGTGGAGGTGGAATCAGGGAGGTGTTCAAAAAGAGGTGCAAAGTTTCAGTTAGGAAAGATCACGGTAAGTCCTAGTGATTTGCTGGGCAGCATAGTGTCAATTTCACAATACTGTATTGTATACTTAAACATTTGCTAAGACTGGAGATTTTATGTTAAGTGTTCTCTCTGTCTCTCTCACACACACACGCGCGCGCACCAAAATATAATAATGATAAAAAGAATGGACAGGAGCTTTGGGAGGTGATGGATGTGTTTATGGAATAGATTGTGGTGATGGTTTCATGGGTGTATACTCATCTCCAAGCTTATCAAGTTGTATACATGAAATATGTACAGCTTTTTGTATGTCAATCAGACCTCAAAAAGTAGTTTAAAAAAAGAAAATAATAAATATACAGCATTGCATTTAGAAAGAAAGGGAAAAAGAAAAGAACTAGCATGTGAAAACCCATTTTATATATCCCATCTTACAATTGGTGTGGATGGAATTGGGATTTGCTATAGGAATTTGGTTGTGATAACCCTGAATTTGGGGAAAGACCACAAGAAGATTGTTACACACTTGTGTATGGCTTTGAACAATGGGAGTTAGCAGGGGGTGAAGGCCTCGTAGAAGAAGGGCTGAAAACATGTGAAAATGACTTTTTAAACATCATTAAGGTGATTATTTTTGTTATTATTGCATAGGAAAATTGACATCACTAAAAATTATTATTACTCAGATGAGACTTTTTCATTCTGTATGAATTGACAGGCAAGTCCCCAGTAAGAAAAAAAAAATCCTTCTTTCTATTATCTACACTGACCTTCTAGCAATACAGAGTTGGAAGTTCTGGGACACTGACTAAACAAGGCTCTGCCTATAGTTCACACATAGTCTGTCTCCTTTAGAGCTGGAAAGTCCCACTCATTATTTACTGTTTTCATTTGTTGTAATGATGGTTGTACTTTCTTTGTAGCTTAACATTCAGAAATGGGGAAATAAATTTGATTTGGTTAAGTTTCCCAAAGTGGCTGTATATTTATTTCGTTTCTACCAAGGAAGTGTAGTAGTGAGGAATGAGGATTGCTTGTTTATCTTCTTCAAAGACAATAAAACATTTTGGACAATGGAAACAGGGAAGAGAGAGAATAATTTCAGGCTGCCTTCTTCCAATTCACCTTGAACTCTGCTTCCTGAAGAGTTTTCCTTAAAATCAACTTGATGCCATTTTACAACTCCAAAGACTTCCAGGGGCCAGACATGGTGTCTTACACCTGCAATCCCAGCCTGTAAGAGGCTGAGGCAGGAGGATCACTTGAGGCCAGGAGTTCAAAACTAACCTGGGCAACATAGCAAGACCCTGTCTCTAAAAAAGAAAAAATTAGCTGGACATGGTGGCACATGCATGTAGTCTCAACTACTCAGAAGGCTGAAGTGGGAGGGTCATTTGAGCCCAGGAGTTCAAGGCTGCAGTGAGCTATGATCGTGCCACTGCACTATAGCCTGGGTGACAGAGCAGGAACCTGTCTCAAAAAAAAAAAAAAAAAGACTTTAGGGTTATTTACTTCCTACCTATGTTCTCAGAAGCACTTTTCTGTCTCTTTCCTAACTATTTCCTGCATCTATGCACTGTTCCCTAAATGACGGGTTTTTTTTAGTGAGCTCACACCTGCCTTCCTCATTCCCACATGTAATTTTCATCTCTGCTTACCTCTGCCCTTCAAGGTTGTGCTTCTAATTTACCAGGCCTTCTCCTCCTCACACTCACATTGTTCAAGGTTTTACTTAAGTGTAGTCTTTGCCCCAGTTCAGCTTTATCTCAAACAAATTCCTATAGCAGTGGTCAGTTTCATCAATACCAATTATATTATAGAAAATATAGGAGTTTCTGGCCGGGCACAGTTGCTCACACCTGTAATCCCGGCACTTTGGGAGACCGAAGCGGGTGGATCATGAGGTCAGGAGATTAAAACCATCCTGGCCAACATGATGAAACTCCGTCTCTACTGAAAATACAAAAATTAGCAGGCGTGGCAGCATGCGCCTGTAGTCCCAGCTACTCAGGAGGCTGAGGCAGGAGAATTGCTTGAACCCAGGAGGTGGAGGCTGCAGTGAGCCAAGATCATGCCACTGCACTCCAGCCTGAGTGACAGAACAAAACTCCATCAAAAAAAAAAAAAAAAAAAAGAAAGAAAGAAAATATAGGACTTTCCATAGGACTGTTTTGTATAATGATCTTCTCTAAGTGATAAAGCCTGGATGAAAGATGATTATTCTCTAGGGGGTGCTAAGATACAATCCAGATGCATAGGCTTTACAATCTGATTTGATACAGGAGAGTTTAGCACATAATTATACAGCATTTTGTGCTGCTTTCCATGATTTCCTGTCTTCAGTTTCGAGCTCTTGAAAAACATAAGCCATGGCTTATATCATCTTCTATATCCCTCAGCCATGTACCCAAAAGCTGGAAAGACCTGTTGCAGTTGGTAGGTTAGATGATATAGACATGGAGGGGAGAAGATGTTTCAGAGTGTGAAATTAGGACCCACAATTTCTTTATATGGTACATTGGAGAAATTTCTCATGCTGTCACCAGCACATCAAGTATGGGCTGTTCCAAGCCTGGTCTTTAGTTGGTCATTTATGTGAAATTGATGTAAGAGCTATAAAATCTTTGCACGTATAAACAGCTGACAGGTGACAGAGAATCTGTGTGTCCAAAGAAACCTAACTGCTGCTGAGGGGAAGCCTCTGGCTATCTGTCACACCTTGAAAGGCAAACAGGACAGGCCTAGTTTTCTCTTCAAAGGCAGGAAAGGTTAGCGCTCTGGGAAAATGGAGCCCGATGGGAATTTCAAACACACGGTGTGGTTCTTCCAGCTCGAAGGTCATTATTAACTATTCTTACCCTAAATGGCCGTGACACATAATCTCTTTCCTAATTTTATTATTTTACTTGCTATCACAAGACCGTAACTTTTTAGACATTCAGGTGAGATTAAGGGAGGAGAAGGTGGAATAAGGCTTTTAAAATCTTTGATTACCTCAGAAAACATATTTGCTTACTTTACCAGGAAGTTGATGTTTTGTTTTGTTTTGTTTTCTACCTATGCCAAGAGGGGATTAATGAGTAGCTGCCAGGTTTGCCAGCTTTCTTTTGATTTCAGTTTATGTAATTAAGCAGTTCTCAGAATGACTTGAGTTCTCACCCTGCATCAAAACATGCTTCTCAAATGTGTTAGATTTGAAGGTCAGAAACAATGCAGACTCAGTAAAGGGAGGGGAAATGAAACTTTTACCTTGCTTTAAAACAGCCTGAATGTATATAAAAAGAGTTGATCATGCTTTGGGGTCATGAACATGGAGCTCTGTTGAGTAGAAAGCAAGTTAAAACTAAAGTTCAAAATGGGCTAAAGTTAGAATAACTCAAGATGAGGTTTTACAATAGAAATGACATGGGGAAACCAACTCTGGATTACCTTTGAGTTTCTAGCAATTGGAACCTTGTCCATGGTGTGTATTCAAGAACTCAGGCATTTGATGCAGACATAATAGGAACCCACTATATGCCTGGCTCAATTCTAGTTGCTGGGACTACAGTAAGGAACTAAAGCAACAAAAATTCCTCCTCTCATGGTGCTCCCTGGAGCGAAGGTTGGATGAGCAGATTTTGCCTGAGCACCTTCTCAGGTGTGGAGTTTGGAGCTAATATTGCTTAGGATTGCTAGGAAGAATAAGTGTGTTCCTCAAGGAGCTGAACATCTCACTGGGAAGTGAAGACAACTATCCAAAGAACAAAAGAACCACTCAAGTCTGTAACCAAATACTGAGGTGTTGATATAGACAGACCCTCTGAAATGGTGAGAGTGGGCACCCAGCTCCAGATTCTGCAGACACAGGCTCACAGCAGCAGGCTGACTCAACTAGCTAACTTAACTAGCTAAGCAGTAAGAATTTGCAGTTATGCAGACACACACACACACACACACACACACACACACACACTTTTTTAGAGGCAGGGTTTCACCGTGTTGCCCAGGCTGGAGCACGGTGGTGTGATCACAGCTCACTGAAGCCTTCACCTCTTGGGCTCAAGCAATCCTCCCACCTCAGCCTCCCCAGTAGCTGGGACTACAGGTGTGCACCACCATGCCTGGCTAACTTTTTAATTGTTTTTTATAGACAGGGTCTCGCTATGTTGTTTAGGCCTCAAGCCATCCTCCCACCTCAGCCTCCCAAAGTGCTGGGATTCCAGGCATGAGCCACCACACCTGGCCTGCGGATATAAATATTTAGATCACTCTTTGCTTCTTATAGCCCCCTAACATTTTTTAGTTCTTCTATTTACAAGGTGTTTTTAAAAGAGATTATAACAACTTCTCTTTCAGGTTAGTTCAATTCCCTTAAAAAACAGCAAGCCAGAGTTACCAACAGTTCCTGCCCTCATGAAGTACACAGACTACGAGGGGAGAAAGTCATAGATTAATTACACAAATAACACCTCTGCTGCACTGAATGCTACAACAGAGAGTGTAGCACATTGTAGGGGGATTTGACCTTGTCAGAGAAGTCAGGGGCAGCTTCCTGGAAGAAAAGATGGTTGTGCTGAGATCTGAAGGGTGAGGAGGGGAGAGGAGAAAACATTCCAGGCAGAAGGAACAGTGTGAGTAAAGCCCTGGGGCAGAGGGAACAAGGGACAGCTGGAAAGGAGAAGACTAAGAAGATCACATAGACCTTGAGGCGTATTAGAGAGTTTTCCATTTATTCCTAGAGTACCAGGGAGACTTTAATAGAATCAAGCTATAGAGGCTGGGCACGGTGGCTCATGCCTGTAATCCCAGCATTTTGGGAGGCCAAGGCGGGTGGATCACTTGAAGTCAGGAGTTTAAGACCAGCCTTGGCAACATGACAAAACCCCATCTCTACTAAAAATACAAAAAATAGCTGGGCATGATGGCATTTGCCTTTGGTCCCAGCTACTCAGGAGGCTGAGGCAGGAGAATCACTTGAACCCGAGAGGCGAGGTTACAAGATCACACCATTACACTCCAGCCTGGGTGACAGCATGAGACTGTCTCAAAAAACTAAGCAGTAGACTTAGAGGAGGAAGGGGGATGGGTTACAAGCAGATTTCTGTTTCAGCAGGGTCCCTCTACCTAGAGCATGACCAGCATTTGGAGGAGGAACTGGAGTAAATGTGGGGAGCATCGGCAGCAAGGCGTCTGCAAGAATCTAGACAAGGGATGATAGTTGCTTGGGCCAGAATGGTGGGCGTGATGGTGGTAGAGAGAGAGAGAGAGAGAGAGAAATGGACAAGTATACAGGGGAAAAGGTACAAAATGCAAAGGTACAATAAGTAAACATGACAGGACTTGTTGAGGACTGAGGGAGAGAGAGGTATTAAATGACTCAGGTTTCTGAAGGGTGAAGCTTTGCCATGAGACCTAGTTCGTTGGGGTAGATCGTGAAGTCAGTTTTGGACATGTTGGGTTTGAGTGCCTTTGGGGGCATCTGGATGGAGGTATCAGAACCGCATTTGGATGAGTGGTCTGGAGCTTGGAACAGAAGTCCAGGATGGAGGTCTGAGCTTGTGAGTCATCTGCGTAGAAGTGCCTTGGAAACTGGGCGTGGAGGAGATCCTCAGTGAGCACTCAGTGAAGATGGGGAGCATCTGGAGCCCAGCCTTGTGGGATTCCAACACTTAACAGCTGGGAAGAGGCGAAACCCATGAGAGAGGCAGAGAAAGCCCTGCCAAAAATATAGGGGGGAAATCTGAAAGCCAAGGGAAACAAGTGTGTGTTGAAAGAGGATGTGGTCAGGGAAGAAAGCTGCAGAGAGGTCAGAGAAAATGAAGACTTAAGATGATAACTGCTCAAATACCATCTATAGCAACAGTCATAGCCAATCTTCATTTTGAGCCAGGCATTTTAACATCTAATTTAACCTTCATGAGAATTCTGTAAGGCAGATTCTATTACTCAATCATCCTGATTTTTTTTTTTTTTTTTTTTTTTTTGAGACGGAGTTTCTCTCTGTCACCCAGGCTGGAGTGTGATGGTGCAATCTCAGCTCTCTGCAACTTCCACCTCCCGAGCTCAAGCGATTCTCTCTCATGCCTCAGCCTCCTGAGTAGCTGGGATTATAGGAACACGCCACCATGCCCAGCTAATTTTTGTATTTTTTGTATAGACGGGGTTTGGCCATGTTGGCCAGGTTGGTCTCAATCTCCTGGCCTCAAGTAATCCGCCCGCTTTGGCCTCCCAAAGTTCTAGGATTACAGGCGTGAGCCACTACACCTGGCCCATCCTCATTTTTACAGATCAGAAAGCTGAGCACAGAGAGTCAAAGGCATTTGCCGGAGTCATTTGCAGCCAGTGAGTGATAAAATCAATATGGGAACGCCTCTTTCTCACCCCACAGCCCCTACTCTTAAAAACTGTGTCCAGTGTTGGTAGAATAAAAAGCAGCCAGGGAGGATGATGAGGAGGGGAGATTCTTCCCCTTTATAGATTTGGATTCTCCTAAACACAGTCAAGGAAATACTCCATTGTTGCTAAAGTCCAAGTCCAGGGCGGGTGACTATGGAATGGGCACCTCAGTGGCTGTTTCAGGTGGTGTGGTTTAGTGTTCAGTGAATGATCCAGCTGTACTTCCCAGGTGAAAGGCTTGCCCCGGTGCTCCAGGGCAGAGGCTGTCACAGTGTTGTCTCTGGCCTGCCAGCATTGCCCGGAAACTTGTTAGAGGATTCAGATTTTCAGACTCCGCCCAGATCTTCTGAACCAGATATCTGAGTGGGGGGCTCAGGAATCCATGTCCTAACAAGCTTCCATGTGATTCTAATGCATGAGTTGAAGAGTCTTTGTTCTTGGAAGGAATCCTTGAAACGACAGAAAGGAGACCAAAATAGTGCATAATCCTTATATTGCACAGATGCAAGATATCTAGGCAGAAACCAGATGGAGGAGAGTCAGTGCTTCTCAACCCTGGCCACACATGGGAATCACCTGAGGAGCTTCTACAACTACTGAGGCTGGGCCCCCACCCTTAAAAATTCTGATTCCGATGGTCTGAGATTGGCCAGAGCATTTAATTTTTGAAATGAGGATTTGAATGGAGAATGGATGATTGAATAAATAGTCAGCAAGGCAGCCCATGTACTTCTGATTACAAAATTGTACTCTGGGGAGAAAACGAGGTAGGCCTGGAAGGAGAAGGGCAAAATAAATGGAAGAAAAGCCGGACTTAGGTCCTTTGTGAATATCAGTAAAGATTGAATAATTCTGGAGACTGCAGTGGGGATGCAAGTAGTTTGAATTAATAACAATTCTTAACTATGGACTTTATTTTCAAAGAGATGTCAATAGTAACATAGATATGCTTCCTAAATAAAGAAGCTCATTGGTAAATTTTACTGAGACCTAATGGAAAATAATACGCTAACATCCTCCTGGAAGCTTCATTTAGATTGTAGCTATGTGTTAAGAATGTGAGCCAGGCACGGTGGCTCACGCCTGTAATCCCAGCGCTTTGGGAGGCCGAGGCGGGTGGATCACGAGGTCAGGAGATCAAGACCATCCTGGCCAACATGGTGAAACCCCATCTGTACTAAAAATACAAAAATTAACTGGGCATGGTGGCGTGTGTCTGTAATCCCAGCTACTCAGGAGGCTGAGGCAGGGGAATTGCCTGAACCAGGGAGTCAGAGGTTGCAGTGAGCTGAGAGCACACCACTGCACTCCAGCGTGGCGACAGAGCGAGACTCTGTCTCAAAAAAAAAAGAATGTGCTCTGCCTCTCTGGCCTCTTAAACTTCACCATTTACTTTGCTAACCTTCCTCTACAACTGATCTGGTCAGTTTACTGGCCCCTAAACTTGCTTACTCCATTCCCATGTCCTGGCATTGGTTCCTGCCCCCGCCCCGCCAACCTTCTTTTTCTCTCCAGGCCTAGCTACATCTAAAATCCTCCATGGCCTCCCAAGTCAGAGAGCTCCTTTTTCTCTGAATCTTTTTAGGACCTAGTGTTTTTCATGCATTTGTCTCTTATTTTGTTTTTTTTTTAATCATTTTGCCCATTTTCCATCTGCACCCCTGGATTGTAAGCTCCCCTAGACAACAATGGCTTATAATTCTTTGCCCTCACCTAGCAGAGCGTCCCACACCCTAGGAGCTTAGAATATAATAGTCAAGAAATGGTGCAAAGAGAATGTCAGTCCATCCTCTCCCCACATTGTCATAGATTGCAGGTAAGAAGGGGCCACCTCCAATAAGGTGTGACTGTGGTTTGGCCGTTCTGAGGGCTGCCTTGAGGGAGGAGGCCACAGGGGATCCTGGAAGGAATATCCTCCAAAGTAAAAAGTGGCCCTCAGAGTGAATGGGGGTTCATAGTCTCATGATTCCACATTGCAATCTGTTAATCTCCTGGGACTGCCTCAACAAATTAATGCAAACTTAGTGGCTTAAAACCATAGAAATGTATTCTCTCACAGTTCTGGAAGCCAGGAGTCTAGCATCACTGGGCCTACATGAAGGTGCTGGCCAGGAGACTCCGCTCCTTGCCTCTTCCAGCTTCCGGGGCTGTCTGCATCCTTTGACTTGTGACGGCTTCACTCCAATCTCTGCCTCTGTGGCCACTCGGCCTCCTCCTCCCTGTCTTAGGTCTCCCTCTACCTGCCTCTTATAAGGACACTTATGATTGTATTTAAGACCATAAATGCTGGTAATCCAGGATAACCTCCCCATCTCAGGATCCTTCACTTCATTACATCTGCAAAATCCTTTTTTTCTTTTTTTTTTTCTTAGCCATATAAGGTAACATTCACACATTCAAGGGTTAGGACCTGGATATCTTTTAGAGGAGGGTTGTTCAACCTACCACACATATAAAGGCAACTGGAGCCCCAAAAGGACAGAGACTTGTCCAAGGCCACACTTCCAGTTGGCAACAAAAATCAAAGATCCAGGTCTCCTTTCTGTCCATTTAGGCTACTTCCACTAGACCGAGCTGATGCCCACCAAAGGAAGACAGAGAAAAAGTAAAATTGCACTTCATACTCTAATCTGTGTGCTTTATTCCTTTGTCTTCTTTCTGGATCAGGTGCTACCAGGATTCACCCACCTTTGAGGCTTCTTCCCCCTTGATTCCTGGTAACCTTATGCTGAGCTCACACTAAGCTGGCCTGTGTGGGCAGCTGTAATCGAATGACCCAAATGGCATTTTCTTCTCTCCTTTCAGGACCGCCTCTTTTTCGTCATGGAATATGTAAATGGTGGAGACCTCATGTTTCAGATTCAGCGCTCCCGAAAATTTGATGAGCCTCGTTCACGGTTCTATGCTGCAGAGGTCACGTCGGCCCTCATGTTCCTCCACCAGCATGGAGTCATCTACAGGTAGCTTCTTCTCTCCTCTTCTCTTTGCTGAAAGTGAAGAAAATAAAGGATGCTTCAGATACTTGAACTGACTTCAGCTCCTGCCCACTCATCTCTTAGCAACCTGCTTTAGATTAGCTGTTTGTTCCAATTTGCTTACAGAAGGCTTTTTTGGGGGCTGTTTATTCCTGTGAATGTTAGTATTTGAATGGCCCTGGGAGATTTGACCCACTGTTTGTGCCAGTTTTGATTTAAAGCTCAAGCATGACATTTTAAAGGCTTGGTGCCAGGTGACCTTGGTGTGACCTTCATTTCTCTCTCTCCTCCACCCTCTTCCTTGAACATCGGGGCATTCTCTTTACGTTTTTCTTCTGTGCCATGAACTTCCTCCCCTTCCCAGTCTCTTGCCACTTCCTGAGTTTGTTTGGCTTAGTTTTCTCCAGCAGATAGAATCAGGGAAGGAGGAGTTGCTTGAGGGACTGGGGGTTTATGATCTTGGGTGGGGAACAGGGAATGGGAACTAGACAATATCCAACAGGAAGTGACTTTTTGCAGATCATCCAATCCTTTATTACTGCCCGCTCCCCTTCCAAGAAACACACGCACGTCCACACACACATGCACGCGCACACTAATTTTCCATAAAGAGAACAAGGCTATGCAGGCTCTTCTGTGAGGTCAGGAATTCTGAGAGGAGTAAATATTTATAATTAGCAATAAGGACACTGAAGTTCCTTAAGGTTTTCTCAATGCTGTTAATTTCTTCACTTGGTCTTTGCCTCCTCATTTTTTATTTTATTTTTATTTATTTATTTATTTATTTTTTAAATCGGGTAGAAGAGTAGCTGGCTTGGTTTCACCTAGAACTTGGTTACTCATCTGAGCATTACTGGCCTGCTCCTGGGAGCAGTGCCCTGGCCAGATGTTCTTCAAGGCATTCTGGTCAACCCCACTCCAGGCTTCCCTTCCTTCTGCCATCTCTTAGCTTCCTTAGTCAGTGATTTCCTAGAACCCATATAATAAAGCCCATGCTTCCTAGCCTGCCATTCATGGCCCTTTGCCATGGGAGTCCATGCATTTTTTTTATGTTGCTGCATATCCAATGACCGCAAATGTAATGGTGTCAAACAGTACCCATCCATTATCTTGCAGTTTCCGTGGGTCAGGAGTCCAGGTATGACTTATCTACATGCCCTGTTCAGGGTCTCATGAGGCTGTGATTGAGGAATCAGCCGGGCTGCATTCTCTTCTGAAGTTTGGGCTCATCTTTCAAGCTCATGTGCTTGTGGGTAGATTTTTTTTCCTTGCAGCTTTAGAACTCATGTGACTTGCTCCTTCAAGGCCAGCAGCAGAGCAAGTGTTTTCTGTCATAAGTCTCTAACTTCAGGGAAGGTCTGGGCCTTCTTGTCAATGGCCCTAATCAGGCTTACCCAAGATAATGTCCTTTTGATTAACTCAAAGTCAGATGATTTGAGCCTTAATTATATCTGCAATATCCCTTTGCCATATAATGTCGCATAACCCCAGTAGTGATATCACATCAGCTTTGCCATATTCTGTTGGTTAGAGGTAAGTCACAGGCCCCACCTTACTCAAGGGCAAAAGATTATGGGATTATACCGGAGCATGAGTTGGGGGTCACTTTAGGCTGTGTCTGCTACAGCTTCATACACCTTTCTCTCCTCACTTCCCACACCCCTTGTTTCGCACCCACAAAGGTTCTTAGCTTTCCTCAAACTCACCAGGCAGTTTCCAACTTTGCTGTGCTTCTGCGCTCATTTGTACCTCCTCTGTCCAGCCGCAAAACCCCATGTAGCACGGCCTGCCTGGCTCCATTAGCCAGAGTGAGTCTCTGCATCCTTCACACTTTCCTTTGTGAAGAAATTGCAGTTTGAGACTTTCATTGCTGCACCTGCCCCTGTTCACCTTGTGGTAGGATTGGACATCTATATGGATCCTTCTCTAAGTTTCAAACTCAAAGGGCCATTTCTTCTTTTTATTAAACCTTCAATCTTCCTTTATTCTTATTCTACGTGCTCTTCTTGATTTGTGTATAATAAATATCAACATAGGATCATTGACTTCAGTTAATGGTCTGAATGGCCTTAATCCCTATCCTCAAAGCAATTTACAAGCTACTTAGAGATGCAGGAATTGGATACAATGCACGTACTTCAAGGCTGTGCATTGTTAGGTGCCAAGGACAAGAAGAAAAACTGCCATTCCTTGAGATGTCTTCCCCATCTCTAATAGAGTGAGTACAATCACCAGCATTTTATTGCAGGGATACAGAGACTCAATTTAAGGAATGTGTCCAAAGCCATACGTGGTAAATGACAGGCATAGGAGGTGTAACTGACACACTAACTAATGCTGCACACCATGACACTTGGTACCCCGCCTTTTCAAGTCCAAATCTAAACTCCTTCGCTAATCATTTTAGGTACTCCAAAACTTGACCTTCCCTTACATTTCAGCTTCCCTAAATGAATGTCTTCCTCTCACCAACCTGTGACCACTTTTGCTCTATTGGCTTCTATGAGCCAATTCTCTTCTCCCCACCTCCCTTCCCATTGTCCTAACCATTCTTATCACCGTGGCTGGCTGCTTCATCCTGTAAATGCTGGTTTTCCCCAGGGACTTCATGCCTCTTCATTCTTATTCTACACACCGGGCAGTTTCAACCTTCCCATGGCTTCAGACAACTTCTACATGCCAATGACTCGTCACATCTCTGTATCCAGCATTCCTCTATATCTAGCCCCCCATTATTTCCAGAGCCCCACACAAGATCTCTTCCGTTAAACCTCTGCCCATCAACATTGGACCTTCCCAGCCCTCTCCCTTCTTCCCTGGCTAATTTGCAGTAGTCACTGTCTTCACTAGCTTACTGCCTCTTGGTTTTCTGCCCTCCAGTCTATCCATCCACCTCCCCTCCATTGCTGCCCACTATTCTAAAACACAGACTGGCTGTTGCATGTTCCCCTTCTTAGCAGCCTTCAGCCCTTATAAGATAAAGTCCAAACGCTTTTGGGAACCAGACCCCAAGCCCTGGGGCTGCTGTGCATAGCTTTGTAGTTTGGGCCCAGCAGAAGTGAGGGACACAGGTAGTGGGTGGGGGAAGGCGTCCAGCCCCTCTCCACTTGCATGGGGAGCTTCAGCCCTCAGCAAGGGATGCTTTTCTGCCCAGAGGAAATGGAGTTTTGTGCTTCTCACAAAGACACTGTACTGTTAACAGGGCCCTGATGGCCCTGATGACCTTTTGGCCCTTATCCCCATTGCCACCCTTTAGGCACTCCAAATTACTTGCCATTATCCCCCAAATACCATTCCCTCTCACTTCTCTGAGCCTTTACCCCCATTGTCCCTAGGATTCCCTTGCTCCTAATCTGTGTCTGCATCAGTGGTTCCCAGTTCACATCCAAGATCTGACTGCCTCAGGGTCCCTGGTTTAAAAAAATACAGATCCTATAATACTGGGGGAGGGGAAATAGGTAAGGGGATGGGTGAAAACAGGATGGTCATGAGTAGGTGATTGCTGGAGATGGATGATGGGCACTTGGAGTTCAGTATTCTGTCTACTTTCATGTATGTTTTGCCATAATAATCATAAACACAGATTCCAGAGTAATACTCCTGGAGCTCTTGATTCAATAGATCTGATATATGGAGTTTAGGAATTTGTATTTTTTTTAAAATGTTATCTAGGTGATTGGCAGACCATAGCTGAAGAGAATTCATCCTCGGGACCTCATCAAGCACTCCAGCTGTGAGTGGCCTCCCCTGACTCCCTCCCATAGTGGGATCATGCCTCCCCTGAGCAACATGACAGTCTCTTTATTGCTCATTCTGCTTGTTCCCTCTGCCACCCTTGGGTTTTTACTTATGATACCTCTTCTGTCATTGAGAACTCCACCTGAGAGTGCTTACCTAGTTGATCTAAGACGGTATCCTACTGGCAGTAGATGATGAATCAATATTTGTTCTTGTAGTCTCTCCTGCCCCAGAGTCTTCTAATCCAGTGGGTTGCTACCTCACAGGTGTATATTTCTCAAATCTTTGTTTGAAGCATTTCTAGTATACAACATATTTCTTTTTCTGTGACCCTAAAAAACACCCCATTTCTTCTTATCTTTTATTTTATGGATTCGTGAGGACCCTGTGGTCTGTGTTTCCCATGCTGCCTTTGTATCAAGCTGCAAAAGGCTCTGAGAAGGGCTCTATGGGGAGGTCTGTATGAGGTCGATGGAGAAGTTGTGTGTATGTGTTTCTGCCTGTTTGCTTCTGGCTATTCTGATCCAGGCAGAGACCATGTTTTGTGTGTGATACAGGGAATTTATGTGGGAGACAGGCAAGACCAAGTTTAGGAGGACAAACGTCATTGCTTAAGTTGAGATTGAATTTTCCAGCTTTCCTGTTGGAATTGATACACAAGCTAATTAGCAGCTAATTGGTCCATGTCCAAGAAGTAAGAGAAGTCATTTCTCTGGCTCACACTTGAAAGAGAGCCCAAGCAGATAGACACAATCTCCTTTTCCTCTGGTCTCTTTTCCCCCTACACAGCAGAGGGCGCTCTCTCTGTGTCCCCTGCTGGACATGGGGTGGGGGGAGGGGTGGGGGTGGGGTTCCTGTCCCTTCTGCTGTAGTGGAAGAATGCATTAGATCACCTGTTTCCACTCTTCCTAATTATGGCATTTAACAACCCGCCCCCCCATACACTTGTAGACACTGTGGGAGGTTTTTGAAGGGTGGGCCTTCCGGTTGATTCAGGGAAATTCCTCCTCCTCAACATGCTGCTCAGTGCTTATGCATGTGACTCTCCGAGCCGCTCAATGGCAGCAGCTGACTTTCAGAGAACACTCCCTCTGTCCACATGTCATGAAGGAGAGATTTTGTGATGATGCCTCAGACAGTGAAGGGAGCAGGGGGGCCTGGGAATGGAGCTGAAGGCTTGGCAGCCAGGAAGGTATCTTTTTTTTCTTTTGTAATCCAGAAGCCAGGAGCGCTGTGCAGCAGAGGGTGGAGAAGGACGTAGATTCCACAGCCCTGACCAAGTGTCCCCATGTTTTCTGCCTGCATCCTCATCAATAAAGTGGGAATGATAGTTATACCTGTCTCACAAAGTTGTAGGGATTTCATGAGTGGATAGGTCTAAATAATTTAAAATACCACCTGCCACACAGTAAGTTCTCAGTAAATATTAGCCAGTCACATTATACCTCAAATGTACATAATTAAGATACAGTGAAAGAACATTAGAGATTTCTTATCCATCCCAGTCACCAAAAGGGATGCCTGAAATCACTTTAGAGAAATGAATTATTTCTTATCCTTTTTTCTTCATTCTTTCCTTCTGATAAAATTGAACTCTTTCTTTTTTGAAATGATAAAGTAGTAGTCATAGGAAAAATAAAAATTTAAGCAGTGAAGAAAGGTGTAAAGTCCATTTTTCTTCATCAAACTCATAACTACCCAGGAGTAAACAGTTTAACAGTTTCTAGAGAACTTTCTGAGAAATCTTCTTGAGCAGCTAAAACCTCTTTGTGACTGGTCTCCACTTGTGAAGTTCAGATAGTACCTGCCTTGTCTCCTTCAAAAGGTAGCTGAGAGTGATTGCTGGAAGTCAGACTGTGATAGAGGATATGAAAGCCAGTGGGAAATGACAGAGCATGTTATTATGTCACATATCATGAATAATTAACATTTGTCATTTTGAGCACTAAAATTTGGTCTTTATCCACCAGTGGAGAAAGGTATAAGTTATAAACTCTCCCTCCCTAAATTCTCCAAGCCTTTTGATTTCTAATGAGCCCTTATCATCATTCCCTGGGAGTCAGTCTTCCCTCAGTGCCTGTCGTGTGCCCGGTGCCAGAATTGGGCAGAGGGGAGAGAGAGGAGGTGCCTCTGCCTTGGCGAAGCCTAGACTCTTCTGTACTCAGGAGGTACTTAGAAAGGGCTTTCCTTGTTGACCATGATGTTTACAAAAAGTCAAATAAGAATTAAGAACAAGGAACAAAAATTTAGTCAGAACCTCAGTGCACCTTATAAACCTGTCTTAACTATCTTGTTCTCTCCAGAGATGGGGAACAAAGCCCATAGGAGAGGCTTAGGAGGGGCTTTCCTAGAAGGAGCTGGGGTTGTACTGAGGTCTCCAGCTGTGCCCTCCAAACCAGGCCTCCGTATGGAAAATGCATACGAAGTTGTGATATAAATTTTAGTCCTGCCATCCTGCTAGTCAGAGGGGAAAGTGTGTGCCTTAATCTCTGGAATCATATCCTGCCATTGGCATATGGTTAGGAATTTCCTGACTTGGATGGAAGTCTTTAGTTAAACCCCAATTAATAACTGGAAGGTCTAACGTGTAGTCTCATCCTCTTTTAATACATTATCAAGTTATTTAAAACTCTAATACAAAGAAAGGGAGGAGAAAGTAGGGGCATCTCTTTTTGCCTTTGAGTCTTCTAGGACCTGAGCTTTAGAAAGTCACTGAGGGTACTTGGGGATTGTTTTCCCCAGAGATCATTGTTCTTAGCTGTCAGCGTTACCCCACCCATTATGGAAAATGGTATTTTGACATAAAACTCCTAAAGATCTAAGGACCGAGTCTCTAATGGAAGGAGATCAGCTACCACGGCAGTAATGATAAGTGAATGTTAAATCAGGGAGGGCCTTGGAAACTGCATAATCCATCTCCTTCGTTTTATAGATGCAGAACTTGGAAAGCAAAATTGGTGGAATAACTCACCCGAGTTCGCAGAATGAGATAGTATAAAGCTCAGATGTTACTTTAATCAAAGATATACATGTAGACGAATCAGTTCTACATGGTGTTTTGGTAAATAAGAAGGCAGGTTTTTTTGCCTTCCCTCCCCTCAGTTTCCCCTTCCAAAGAAACAACCACATTCAACTCGTAGCTGGGTCTTTTGGTATGTACCTCTGTATGTAGAAACAACATTATCCTATTGTTACCTTTTTTTTGTTTTTTTGAGACAGGGTCTTGTTCTGTTGCCCAGGCTGTCATGCAGCATTACAGTGATAGCTCACTGCAACCTGGAACTCCTGAGTTCGAGGAATCCTCTCACCTCAGCCTCCCAAAGTGCTGGAATTACACAGCCATGAACCACGGCACCTAGCCTTATTGTGATTTTAAAAACAATTATTTTAGACATTCTCTAGTGACTTTCCACTGTGGAAGATGAGGATTTAGTTCTGTTTCTCACCCACTACCCACCTCCACAGCCCTATCACATATGCATACCCTTCCTAAACTCCCATCCTCTCAATATAGTTTTCTGTAATTTTAGTTAAATGAATATATAGTATACATTAGTATGACTATGAAATACTATTTGGAATTCAGTTATGTGGTATGCTATAGTTACTTTTCCTTCCCAATGCATTTTTTCTGTTTATTTTCCCTGGAGTTAATAAATATCTCTTTGTTTTCTATGTAATTATTATTGATTCAACCACAAACTCTCTACAAACTGTCCATATCTCCTTTTAGGAAGTTTAGGTATAATCAGTATTCTATCAATTTCATATTCTTGGATACATTCTTCCCCAAGCTTTGTAAACTGTTCCAGTCTAAAAGGTTACCTTCTGCCCTGTGTGTGTGCCACAAAGTTGTCACCCTGGGATCCCACTTCACTTTCATCCTAGGCTTCCTTTTCCCACTGTCATGTTAAGTTCCTGGTTCCAGTATCTCCTGCCTTCCTCTTTTTGTATACTGCATGAGTTTGGTGAAGCACCTTTAGTAGATTTCTGAGAACAAATATATAGGAAGTGAAATTTTGAGACTTTCCTTTTATATCTAAAATCATCTTTATTTTACTCTCAGACTTGATGAAGAGTTTGACTGGGCATAGAATTTTAGATTAAAAAGAATCTTCAGATGAGATCATGTCCTTTGCAGGGATGTGGGTAGAGCTGGAAGCCGTTATCCTCAGCAAGCTAACACAGGAACAGAAAAGCAAACACCACATGTTCTCACCTGCAAGTGGGAGCTGAACGATGAGAACACATGGACACATGGTGGGGAACTACACACTCTGGGGTCTGTCAGGGATGGAGTTGGGAGGGTGGGGAGAGGGAGAGCATCAGAAAGAATAGCTAATGGATGCTGGGCTTAGCTAGGTGATGGGATGATATGTGCAGCAGACCACCATGGCATGCATTTACCTGTATAACAAACGTGCACATCCTGCATAAGAACTCAGAACTTAAAATAAAAGTTGAAGTTAAAAAAAAAAAAGCATTTTCACTCAATTTTAAGGTATCGTTCCATTGTCTTCCAACTCTCAGTGTTGCTGTGCAGAAGTCTGAAGTCAATTGGATTCTCAATCATTTGTATGGATCGATTTCTCTTTTCCAGAAGTGTGTTAAAGCTTTGTCTCCATTATTCTAAAATTATTGAATGATGCAACATAGGTCTGTTTTCATCTATTGCACTCACCCAGGATAGATCTCTTCAATTTAGAAAATTAAGCCCTTCAGTTCTAGAAAATGTATTACTTATTTCTTTAATGATTCTTTCTCTTCTGTTTTCTCTTTCTGGAACTATCATTCAGATATTGGACTAGTCAACTTGTGGTTCACCATAGACTAATCTGGGTGGCCCACTTACTTGGGGAGCCTCAGACTATCACTATTTTTAGGCCTTTCCTCTTGGAGTGCTTTGATTACTCTCAGAGTCTTGCCTAAAGGGAGATGGCCTAGTGGCCAGCACCGCAGGAACCAAGTGAAGCCAGATTGGAGGACCCAGCTTCCAGAATAGACATGTTTATTTAATTCTCCTATGTTCAGTACTATACCCTCATGCCCAACTACCCTCACTCCATGCTTAGTCTAGAGATCTTGTTTCACTGCTCCAGAGAACAAACCTCTAGGGACAGGGAAGGGGCCATGTCAAGAGGGAAAAAGAATCTGGGTTTATAATTAGTTTTCAAGCAAATCTCTCTTTTATCTCTCTCCACATCACCCTCATCTCCAGAGTAGCTGTTACTGCGTATTTCCTGAGCTTTGGAGATACGAAGGTGGAAATTCTGCAGCATAAATTTGATTGCTCTTGACCTTCCCCATTGCTGGTTCAGGATTCTGTTTTCTTGGATCTACTAATTCAGTTACCACTCATCCGTTTACTTTCAAGATTCCAACATTGTGTTGCATTGTTTCTTTTCTTATTCTCTCCATCTTTGTGTGTAATTTTAGGAAGGAAAGTAAAATAGTGGTGAATATTCAAAATCTATACTCTTTATCCAGAAATGAATAAGAATCATAATAACAGCAGCAACAACAGCAGCAACAATAATAGCAAAACACTTACTTAGCCTTTGTGTAGCCAGACACTATTCTAAACACTTTGCACATATTAACTTATTTGGTCATCACACCAACCTTATACAGTGGATACTCTTATTGTCCACTGAATTTATGGCCTTTCCAAAAAGGAGATCTTGCCACATCCCACCACCATCACTGGCACTGTCAGGTCACCCTGTCCTCATTGCTGTCAGTGCCAGTTTTACGTGGGAAGCAACACTGTATGTTGGAGACAGCACAGAGTTTGGGGTCAGAAGAATGAGGCTGAATCCTGGGTCTGCCTCATCTTTGTTGTGTTTTCCTGGGTAGAATAATTAAACTGTTTGAAATGCGGTTTTCTCACTGTTCCTGGGAATTATAATGCAAACCTCTCTGGACTGTTTTGAAAATTACATGAGAAAACATTTGCGGAAGTGCTGAGTGCAATCTTTGACACCTAGTAGGCTCCATTATTATTGGTTGGCTAAGCGGAGAACACAGTTTTGGAGTCAGAGGGTGAATGGGCTGAATCATGCCCCTGATCCCCAGATTCATATGTTGAAGCTCCAATCCCCAGTACCTCAGAATGTGATGGCATTTGGAGATAGGGCCTTTAAAGAGGTAATGAAGGGAAAATGAGGTCGTTGGGTGACCTAATCCAATATGGATGATGTCCTTATAAGAAGAGGAGATTAGGACACAGACAAGCACAAGGAAAGACCTTGTGAAGAAACTGGGAGAATACAACCTTCTGCAAGCCAAGGAGAGAGACTCAGAAGAAACCAACCCTGCCAGCACCTTGGTCTTACGCTTCCAGCCTTCACAACTGCAAGAAAATAAATTCCTGTTAAGTCACTCAATCTGTAGTTTTTTGTTATAGCAGTTCTAGCAAACTAATACTGAGAACCTCAGTTCAAGTCCTAGTATTGTCACTTACTAACTCTGTAGTTCTGGGCAAATGACCTCATCTCTCTGAGCCACAGTTTCCTCATCTGTAAAATGGCACCACTAATGTATATTAAAATAAGAGTGCAAGGCCTGTGGACCTGGCATAAATTATAATAGTTAAATAAGCTACTGGGCATAAAAATGTCTCCAGGGTTGTTTGGGGGCTCAGCCAGTGCCTGAGGAGTTACAGGTACCCCCACGATGGTGGCAGTGCACTAACACTGCAGTCTGGGAGGAGCAGGTTGGTAGATATTCAAGTGTGTGTCTCTTTTGCAGGCTAAGGGCCCAGATCTCACAATCAGGTGTTATTTTATTCATGTGGTCACTTTGGAACCCAGGGACAGAATACCTAGATACTGATAAATGTGCATGACAGTAACCAATAGGCTGCAAGGGCTGACATATCTGCTTGCATTATAAACCTGCAAAGTCAGCCAGGCGCAGTGGCTCACGCCTGTAATCCCAGCACTTTGGGAGGCCGAAGCGGGCAGATCACGAGGTCAGGAGATCGAGACCATCCTGGCTAACATGGCAAAACCCCATCTCTACTAAATATACAAAAAAAAAAAATTAGCTGGGCGGTGGTGTTGGGTGCCTGTAGTCCCAGCTACTCGGGAGGCTGAAGCAGGAGAATGGCGTGAACCCAGGAGGCAGAGCTTGCAGTGAGCCAAGACTGTGCTACTGCACTCCAACCTGGGCGACAGAGCGAGACTCCGTCTCAAAAAAAAAAAACGAAAGAAAGAAAGCTGCAAAGTCTGACTTTGGTGCCTTGACTTCCCTATTGGGCTACCTTTGCACCCAGCCACCTTCATGAGAACGTGGCCCCACACTCTTGTCATATAGGGCTTCAGCGTCACCAAAGAAGCTGACTTTGGAAATGTGCACTTTAGTCATAAAAATCATTCTGTCCCTCTCCCATGTCATATAAATGAAGGGCTTGTCCCCTAATAAAGGAATGCCAAATGCCAGCATGAGTTTTTCAGGAGTCATCACTGTTTTTTTTTTTTTTTGAGATGGAGTCTCGCTCTGTCGCCCAGGCTGGAGTGCAGTGGCGCAATTTCAGCCCACTGCAAGTTCTGCCTCCTGGGTTCACGCCATTCTCCTGTCTCAGCCTCCCGAGTAGCTGGGACTACAGGCACCTGCCACCATGCCCAGCTAATTTTTTTTTTTTTTTTGTATTTTTAGTAGAGACAGGGTTTCACCGTGTTAGCCAGGATGGTCTCAATCTCCTGACCTCGTGATCTGCCCACCTCATCCTCCCAAAGTGCTGCGATTACAGGCATGAGCCATCGCGCCCGGCCAGTCATCTCTTTTTCATGGGTCCAAATCTACTTGAGGCTGAGACTATCTTTATCCCAAACTGATTCTATGCAGTGTTACCTGCCAATGACAGTTGTGGGGGCGAAAGCATTGTGACCTAACAAAGGGGAAGGGAGGAGGAGATAGGAGAGACCGAGCTGACTGGGATGAAAGCCAAGTTTACATTCCTTGGAGGAAGCCACATTATTGCTGACCAGCTTAGAAGTAGAATTCTGACTGCCATTGACATCAGAGGTTCAGAGCAAACAGGAAGTTTGGAACCAAAGGGAAATTCCTGATTGAATTTGTTTGAGTGTTTCAGCTAGTAATGTGTGTTCAGAGCAAAAATTATGAGGGACCCCATCATCTCTTATTTTTGTGTCTTTCATGGTAGCTTGTATAGAACTGAGAACCCATTAAAGTAGTTAAGGGCACAACTCTGGAACCCCTGGTCTCTAACCCTGCCTCTGTGCTCATTAGATCTGTGATGTCGGGCAAAGAACTTAACTTACCTAAACCTCAGTTTCTTCGTCTGCTAAATGGGGTTATTACTCCCCCTTACTCACACAGAAATATTGTGGGAATCAAATGAGAGTTAACACAAGTAAAGCAGTAACAACTGGTTCTAGTGCAGAGTAATTGCTCACTAAACGTTAGTTACTGTTATTATTATCATTGTTATTCTATTTTGCAAGTGGCTGAGTGCAGAGTTCGTAAGATTCACTTTGTCCATCTCAAAAACGGGGATGAGTGTATCCTGCTAGTTAGTCAACTGATGAAAACACTTTGTCTGGTTAGAGTCTTCCAAACAAGGGCTAATTTGAGGTGTTGGGACCTGTCCTATATAGGGGAATTTGGCATCAATATATTTTATTTTATGATTATGCTGTGTTCTATAGAAAGTAGATGTCTTGGAACAATTGTTGCTTCAATATATTCAACAGCCAGTACTGAATGCTCCAAGGCTTAGTCATACGATTTTTGTTTCTTCAATGCCTTTGGCTAATGATTGAGCTACGAAAAATGGGAATTGTTTCAGCAAACAAGTGGCAGCTTTGCCGTGGTAAGCAGAGTCCTGTGTGAATGTTTGAAGCTGGTCTCTGTGCTCAGTCCCTCCCAGTTGGCCGTGTTTGTTTCAAGATGACTCAGGCTGGAATTGGGGTGAGGAGGAGAGTACTAGGGGTACCAGAGTGAGCTGAGGCCGTAGAGACTACACTTATTTGGTTTTGCTTCCCTCTGGTCATGCAGCAGCAAGCTGCAGATTCATACTGGTGATTGTTGCCTCCTTCTCTCTCCTTGTTTCTGGGTCTCTTCTTCTAACATTCTTGGCCAGTTAATTCTGATAAGCAAGGAGCTGGGTTGCTCTCCTGCTCAGAAGCCTGCCATGACTCTGTTATCACAAGATCACATCCACACTCTTCTGCCACTTACTCAAAGCCACTCATAAGCTGACCCTGCCCCTAGCTTCCTCTCTGGAGTTTGTATATGTTTGTATACTGGTCTCTTTCTACCCCACAAGATGACCCCTTTCCATCTCCTCAATGGCTTCTCCAGCCAATCTCCTCTTTGAGTCACTATTTGAGCCTAACAGAGGTGCTCATTGACAGGCCTTTGACACACCCAGACACAATGTGCATTTATTACCAAGATCCTAAGCATCAACAGTCACAATACAACATGTTTCTACCACTCTGTGCTTTTGCTTAGGAATACCTTACCTTTTCCTGGAATAACTTTTTTTTTTTTTTTTTTGCGCTAACTTTTCATCCTTTGACATTCAGCTTTAGATCATTTTTTCTGGCTGTTAGTTAGTTATTTCTTCCAGCAAAGTTAGTTATTTCTTCCTCCTGTTAACATTGCATCTGCTACATTATATTTTAGCACTTCTTATACTACATTGCAACTATTTCTTGGTTGGCTGACCCCACAGAGTTCCCATGGGTTATGATAAATATATGGTTATATCCAATGGCCCATGATTTCTTGACTAACTGATTTACATTTATCAAGAAAACAACTCCGGGGAGATGAGGGAATTTTCTAAGCATATTTGGCTACAGGATACATTTTCTAATGGACTTCTCTCTGGACCACTCTTCCCCTGGGCCTCCTTTCTGTGTGCATGGCCCCATTTCACCTGTCTTTTTAGTCTTCACAAGGTCTGGTTGGTGAGTTGCTGCAGTGGAAAGAATACAGAATTAGGAATTAGGGACCAGAACTCCAATAAAGCTCAGTCTTAGTTGGGTGGCCTTGGGCAAATGACTTCTCCTTGCTGGGTCTCAGTTTTCCTACCCACAAAATATGGTGGCCAGACTGGATGATCCAGCTCTGTGATTCTAAGATTGTTTGGTCTGGGAATGCCTTGAACAGCATCTAAAAATGACTTTCTGAAAATACTGTCTCAAAATTACCTCAGTGAGGCTCCAGAGGTAACTGATCCCAAGTAACAAGAGTGCCCTGAGGAACATTCAGAGATCCGGGCCCACAATTCCTGTCATTCCTCGGAAGGTGAGACTTCATTGGCCGGTGGTCCTGTGCTCTGCTGTCTGTATGTCAAATCACCGTCTGTGGGTTTTCCTCCCTCTCTAATTTACCCCAAATCCTCCCTCTTAACCAAAACAGATAGCTTTTGGGGGATCTGATGTTGCCAAGTTTAACTATTTGCTCCTGTGGCAAGCAGAGCTCCTTCAAGGGGCTGTAACCAACCATGTAAGCAAGAACTGCTGGCTGAGGAACAGGGATGCTTGCTTAGAAGTCCTAGTCCTGTCAGGATTGAGAATGCCACACCCCCGAGACAACACCCTCTCAGAAGCGGGACATCTCTCATGAAGTCCCCTCCCTTAATGGAAATCTGCTCCTGCAAAAGCATTAATCAGAAGGGGGTTTCTTTCTAGATTTGTACTTTTATCTGGGGAAGCAACTAAGAAAAATATCTGTTTGGAGAGCAGTATAATTTAAGCAGACATTCATTTATTCAGTCAACAAACGAGTAAGTCATTGTTGCTGTGCCAGGTATAGGACTCCAAGATGCCATGGCAAGGAAGAGGAGCACATTCTGTCTCTACCCTCTTTTTGAACCTTCCTTCTTTCATTTTCTTTTCTTTTATGTCTTCTCTTCTCTTCTCTTTTCTCTTCTTTTCTTGATGGCATCTCGCTGTCACCCAGGCTGGAGTGTAGTGGCATGATCTCAGCTCCCTACAACCTCCACCTCCCAGGTTCAAGCAATTCTCTCACCTCAGCCTCCCTGAATAGCTGGGATTACAGGTGCCCTCCACCATGCCTGGCTCATTTTTGGATTTTTAGTAGAAACGGGGTTTCACCGTGTTGGCCAGCTAGTCTCAAACTCCTGACCTCGAGTGATCTGTCCACCTTGGCCTCCTGAAGGGCTGGGATTACAGGGGTGAGCCACCATGCCTGGCCTATTTCTTTTTTTTTAAACTGATAACCAGAGAGACAGTCTCTGCCCCTTTGGCACTTGAATTTAGGTGGGGATGGCAGACCATAAAAGAAGCAATAACAATAAGAGTTACGATAGAAAAAAAAGATGGTGTTGCCAGGGAAACATATCACAGGGATACCGCAGCTGGTTTGCAGAAAGTCAAGGAAGACTTTCTGGAGGAAGTGACCTCTCCCAGACAGATCCAATGGGCTAAGTAGGAGTTGGCCAGAGTAAGAGGACATGGAAGAGTGGCCCAAGGAGTGGGAATAGCATGTGCAAAGGCTCTGGTGGAGGGAGAGGGAACACCAAATGGGTCTGTGACTCTACAGAATTTGTATATGCCCGGAACCCAAAGTACAAATAGAATCCAGGGACCCTAGCCTGAGAGGCTATCGAATGACTGTCAAAGCCCTATAAGCGCATGGTGACATGACCTCAGGTTATATCTGGAACAACTTGTGGGAACTGAAAGACGATCCTAGTATTTAACAGAATGTCAGAGGTGGGAGAAAACTTGGGAGGTTAGTCCTCCAATTCTCTCTCATATAGATGACTAAACTGAAACTCAGAGATGGTGTGGCTTGTCCGAGGACACTCGATCTCATAGCAACACAGACAGAACCATGAGTTGGGACTCTGGTGTTTTGATGGTGTATGCTGATAAGCTGGCTTTCAAAAAAGAAAAAACAAAAACCCAAAACCCTGATTTGTAGCATTAACTGATTTCTATGGTATTAATATTCCCCCTGGGGCCGATTTCAAACTATCCATGTTGAAGAACGAGCTCACAAAATTCTGAAATTTTAAGATTTCTGCTCTTGTGAGCTGGTGTGAGTTAGCTACGGCTCCCGGCAGGAAAGCTGATTATGCGTGTCTCTTCCCCGTTCTGTATTCAGTCACATTGCGTTGGTAGCTTGAAATCAGCCATGATGGTAGTACTTATACCATGGAAATCGGCAAGGTTTTTCTCCATTGGAAAGCCATTGTTAAACGCTTACCAGGACTCCACTGGAGTATGCAGTCTTCAGGACTAGTAGTCAGAGACTCTCTCATGAAGATAACGGAAAGCATTCCAGTGCATTAACAGGCCTACATTGGGTTACTTTACACCTCTGGTCTTGATTTCTTCACCTGTAGAATGAGGATAATATCATAGTTCAATGAATTTCAGATGTCTCTAAGATACACCATTATTTTTATTTAAATAAACTGTTTGTGTTAGAACAGTTTTAGATTTACAGAATAGTTGCAAAGATAGTACAGAGAGTTGCCACACACCCTACACCAGCTTCCCCTATTAATGAACTAATACTGATACATTATTATTAACTAAGCCCATATTTTATTCCGATTTCCTAAGTTTTTACCTAATGTCTTCTTGTCGTTGTTCTAGGATCTCATCCAGAATATCATATTACATTTAGTCATCATGTCTCCTTTGGCTCTTCTTGGCTGTGACATTTTCTCAGCTTTCCTTGTTTTATGACCTTCACAGTCTGAGGTGTACTGGTCAGGTATTTTGAAGAATATCTCCCAATTGGGATTTATCCGATGTTTTCCTCATGATTAGACTCTGATTATGGATTACACAGGAAGACCTCAGAGGTGAAGTCTCATTTTCATTACATAATATCACGGTCCACACTATCAACATGACTTATCATTGATATTGACCTTGATAGTCAATATCAAATGTTTGCCAGGTTTCTCCACTGTAAAGTTTCTCTCCTTTTTCATACTGTATTCATTGGAAAGAAGTCATTATATAAAGCCTACACTTGAGGAGTGACAAATTATATTTCACCTCTGTGAGGGCAGTGTAGCAACGTAATTTATTTAGAATTCTTCCGCCTGGGTGCATTGTCTCTTCCATCATTATATATGCATTTGCTCATTTATTTATATCAATATGAACTCGTAGATGTTTATTTTATATTTGGGGTTATAATTCAATACTACTTTATTTTGTTGCTCAAATTATTACAGATCTGCTTATTGGGAGCTCCTTTAGGTGGCTCCTGTGTCTCTTTGACGTACCCCCATCATTGTGGAGTGGTTTGGTTTTGAGCACTTTCTTACTTTCTGGTATTACAAAATGTGTATTTCTTGCCCCAGTCCTAGAATCAGCCATTTTTTCCAAGGATCCCTGGCTTCTTTTATTGGAGAATGGAAATAGAAACCAAAATCTAGGTGTGAGGTGTGCTAGTTGCTACTGGGATGTCATTTCTGTAAGCCCTCTCAAAGGACAGAGCAAGAATTTTATGTGTTCTAACTCATGAATACACACATACACATAACTCATGTATAATACACGTATTAAATATTTCTATAGTTGACCTTTGAAAAACATGGGAGTGAGTGAGCAAATTGAAAAAACAGTTGAAAATCTGTGTATAACTTTTGACTGCCCCCAAGCTTAACTACTGATGCCCTACTGTTGCCCAGAAGGCTTACTGATAACATAAACAGTTAATTGGCACATATTTTGTATGTTACATGCATTATATACTGTATTCTTAAAATGTAAGCTAGATAAAAGAAAGTATTTATAGAAAATCATAAGGAAGAGAAAATATATTTACAATTCATTAAGTGGAAGTGGATCATCATAAAGGTCTTCATTCTTATCTCCACATTTGAGTAGGCTGAGGAGGAGGAAGAAGATGAGGGGTTGGCAGAGATGGAAAAGGTGGAGGAGGTGGAAGGGGAGGCAGGAGAGATGGGCATACTTGGTGTAACTTCACAGGAATATATCATAATTTCTGTCAGACTCTTTTGCCTTTTCATTTCTCTAAAAATGTTTCTATACTATACCAATTCTTCTTCCACCATTTGCTTTAGTTTCAGTGCCCATAAGATAAAAAGGTCCATGTTCTGAAAGAAGTCAAAAGCAACCTTGAATAATCAGAATCCTCTGCCAGATTGCCTAACGTCAGTTTTTATTCTGGCACTGCTGCTCTACTTCTTCCTCATCATCTGGCATTGCTTTCGTCTCTAGCAAGTCACCTTCTGATAATTCTTCTGATGTGGTGTATATTAGCTCTTGAATTACCCCAAGATCCCTATCTTGAAACCCTTCACCTTGTACTTTTTTTTTTTTTTTGCCATATCCACCATCTCTTTCGTGATTTTCTTGATTGGTCTGTCATAAATCCTGTGAAGTCATGCACAACATCTCGACAGTTTTCTCCTGCAGGAATTTATTGTTTCAGGCTTTAATGGCTTTCATGACTTTTTCTAGAACAAGAATGGCATCTTCAGTGGTGTAACCCTTCCAGACTTTCATGATGCTCTCTCTGTTGGGGTTCTTTTCTGTAGCATTGACAGTCCTTTCCATAGAGTACTATATATAATGAGCCTTAAAGGTCTTTAGGATCCCCTTATTAAGAGGCTGAATTAGAGACATTGTGTTTGGGGACAAGTAGACCACTTCAACATCTTTGATGTTCAACTTATGGGGTTCTGGATGGCCAAGGATATTGTTCAATACCAAAAGAACTTTAAAAGGTAGTCCTTTACTAGCAAGGTACTTCCTGGCTTCAGGGACAATGAAACCAATTGTCCAATGAAACCAATACAGAAAAAGTGTTCTTGTTGTCCAGGTCCTTTTGTACAATCAAAAGACTGGGGGCTGGGGTTTATCTTTTCCCTTCAAGACTCTAGGGTTAGCAGCTTTATAGATAAGAGCAGGGTTGATTATAAACCTGACTGCATTTGCACAAAATAGTGGAGTTAGAATATCCCTTCCTGCCTTAAATTCTGGTGCTTGGTTCTCTTCCTTACTAATAAATCTTCCTTTTTTTTTTTTCTTTTCTAGAACAGGGCACTTTTGTCTGCATCAAAAACCTATTTGGGCAGGTGTCCTTTCTTCTCAATGATTTTCTTAATGGTGTCTAAGAATTTGTCTGCTGCTTCTTGGTAGACAGAAGCTGCTTCTCCTGTTATCTTGACATTTTTTAAGAAAAAATTTCTTTCTGAAATTATCAAACCATCCTTTGCTGGCATTATATTTTTCAGCTTTAGATCCTTTACCTTCCTTTTGCTTTATCATATAAGTTCCCTTCTTGAATCATATTAGAGTAAAAAGGTATTTCACAAAAAGTGCAAGGTTTTCATGCCTGCTGGTATAGCTGCAACAACTTTACAAATTATCTTTATCTTTCCTTTTTTTTTTTTTCACAATAGTGCTTACATTTGATTCATTTATCTTGAGATGTCAGGCAACCACAGATGTATACCTCAATTTATGGCACATATCAAGAAATTCAACTTTTTCTTCTAATACCATGACTTTTGAGAACACTTCCAGCATCACTAGTGAATGGCACTGAGTATTGTACTAAACACAATGAAAAATACTCAAGAACCGCCAGAGATCACTTTTTACTGTGACACAATTTGCTGGAGAGAGGAACTGTTCATATGGAGGTGATTAGCATCACATGGCCTTTTAAGCAGATAGTCACAACACTTGAACTTACCACAATAGCAACAGGAGGTGGCCACAAAATTATTATAGTAATACAGTATGTAGTACAGTTAATTTATGCAGTTATGACTTAATATTGCATCTTTATTTTTCATGACTACAAATGGCACCAGGTATGGTTGGTGTTTGCATAAGTTTTGATAAATTTTAGCTTTTTATGATAGATTTATGTATACTTTATAGTAGTAAATGATAAAATAGACTACTGTCTACATATATTGTATTATTCGTGACATGCCTAACTTGTGCTTAACTTTTTCAATATTTCTAGGGTATGTGGTTTGTCTGCAAGTTTTTTCAAGTTGTCTAAATCTCCAAACGTTTTTCCAATATATTTATTGAAAAAAAATCCATGTATTAGTGGACCTAGGTAGTTGAAACTCATGCTGTTCAAGGGCCAATTGTATATGTAACCATCTTTGTCTATATGAAGCTATATGAGCTCACACTGATGTCTAATTCTAATCTGTTAACATATGGATCATTCTAGCCTCTTGCTTATCTGTGAACTCCCACTCTGACATTAAGAAACCTAGCTCCCACCACCTGCCACCCATTTACTTAAGTGTTCATTCCCGGTGTATATGCATAGAATTGTTAACCCACACTACTGTGGGAAAAACTTTATCAACTAGAGTACTGTAGTAGTTTGCTTGGGCTGCCATAACAAAATACCACAAACTGGGTGAGTTAAACAATAGAAATGTATTTTCTTATAGTTCTGGAGGCTGGATGTTCAAGATCAAGGTACCAACAAATTCCGAGGGCCATAACAGAAGGATCTGTCCCAAGTTTCTCTCTTTGGCTTGCAGATGGCTGCTTTCTTGCTACCTGTTTGCATGGTCACTCCTCTGTGCACATGCACACCTGGTCTCTTTCTGTGTGTCTGAATGTCCACTTCTTATCAGGACACCAGTCAGACTGGAGTAGAGCCCATCCTACTGGCCTTATTTGAATTAAATGACCTCTTTAAAGGCCCTGTCTCCAAATACAGTCGTTTTCTGAGGTATAGAGGGTTAGGGCTTCGACATACAAATTTTTGAAGAACACAATTCAGTCGCGTACCAAGTGTAGTGCTTAGGCTTAGGTCAGCACCTTTCTTACCCACCCTTCAGTGAAGTTGTTTCATACATTTGTGATACAGATAAGTTATTTTGTCACATGTTGCACTCCATCTGGGATTTCTCAGTTTCCTAAATAATTTTTCAAATTTGTGTGTATTAAGTTTCACTCTTTATGCTGTAAAGTTTTATGGGTTTTAACAAATGCATAGCATCATATAACACCATTACATTGTCATACAGAATGGTTATATTGACTTAAAAACCCCCTGTACTTTACCTGTTCAACTCTCCCCTCCTCCCCTAAGCCCCTGGTCACCACTTATCTTTTTTACCAACACCGTAATTTTGCCTTTTCAGAATGCCATTTAGTTGGAATCAAACACTATGTAACCTTTTCGGACTGGCTTCTTTCACCTGGCAATATGCATTTAAGATTCATCTATGTCTTTTTGCTGCTTGACAGCTCATTTCTTCTTATTTTTAAATAATATTCCACTTTATGGCTGTACCACAGTTTGTTTATCCATTCACTATTGAAGGACATCTTACTTCCAGTTTTGGTGATTATGAGTAAAGCTACTATAAACACTCACATGCAGATTCTGGTATAAACATGTTTTCCAGTCAGTTGGATAAATACCTAGGAGAGCAATTGCTGGATCATATGGGAGACTATGCTTAGCTTTCTAAGAAACTGCTAAACTGTCTTGCAAAGTGGCTGAATCATTTTGCATTTCTATCAACAGCAAATGAGAGTTCCTGTTGTTGCACATCCTCTCTAGTAATTAGTATTGTTAGTTCTTGGATTGTAGTCATTCTAATAGGTGGGTAGTGGTATCTAATTGTTGTAATTTGCAATTTACTAATGATAAATGATGTTACACATCTTATCCTATCTTATTTGGCATCTGTATATCTGCATATCTGTAAAGATATCTTTACAGATCTTTTTCCCATTTTTTAATTGAGTTGTTTTCTTATTGTCGAGGGGTTTGTTTTTGTTTTTGTTTTCTTCTAAGACAGGGTCTCACTCTCACGAGACTGCAGTACAGTGGTGTGATCCTCGCTCACTTGACCTTGAACTCCTGGGCTCAAGCTGTCCTCCTGCCTCAGTCATCCAGGTAGCTGGGGCTACAGGTGTATGCCATTGTGCCTGGCTAATTTTTTAGGTTTTTTTGAGACGGAGTGTCACTCTGTGGCCCAGGCTGATCTCTAACTTTTGTCCTCAAGCAACCGAAAGCTCTTGGATTATAGGTGTGAGCCTCCAAGCCTGGCCTTATTGTTGAGTTTTAAGAGTTCTCTGTATATTCTGAATACAAATCCTTTACCAATTAAATGTTTTTCAGCTATTTTCTCCTGGTCTGTGGCTTGACTTTTTATTATCTTCATAGTGTCTTTTAATGATATCATATCTTTTGCAGCAACACAGATAGAATTGGAGGACATTGTCTTAAGTGAAACAACTCAGACACAGAACAACAAATATTGCATGTCTTCACTTGTAAGTGGGAGATAAATAAAATATGTGTGCACATGTGAGCAGAGTGTGGCATGATGGACAATGGTGACTCAGAGGGGTCAAAGGGAATGGGTGATAGGAGGATGCTTGATGGGTACAATGTGCATTGCTCCAGTGATGGATGCACTGAAGACCCTGACATCACCACAGTGCAGTATATCAATGTAGCAAAATTGCATTTCTACCCCATGCATATATGCAAATAAAAAAGTATCTTTTGAGGAGCGTAAGTTCTGAATTTTAATAAAGTCCAACTTATCAATTGTTTTATTTTATATATTGTGTTTTGGGGTGTGTTGTATCTAAAACCTCATCACCAAACCCAAGGTCACCTAGATTTTTCTCCTGTGTTTTATTCTAGAAGTTTTGTAGCTTAGTGTTTGATATTTAGATATATGATCTATTTTGAGTTAATTTTTGTGGAAGGTGTAAAGTCTACGTGTAGGTTCTTTTTTTTCAATGTTGATGTCCAGTTGTTCAAGCACCATTTGTTGTCAAGACTATTCTTTTTTCATTGTATTGCCTTTGCTCCATTGTCAAAATTCAGTTGGCCGTATTTGAGTCTATTTTGAGGCTCTCTATTCTGTTTCATTGATCTTTGTGTCTGTTATTTCCCCAATACCATTCTGTCTTGATTACTATAGCTTTATAGTAAGTCTCAAAATTGGGTAATGTGAGTCCCCCAACTTTCTTCTTCTTCAGTAATGTTTTGGCTCTCCTATGTCTTTTGCTTTTCCATACACGTTTTAGAATAAGTTGCTGATATCTGTAAATTAGCTTCCTGGGATGTGGATGGGTATTGTATTGAATCTATAGATTAAGTTGGGGATAATTAACATCTTAACACTATTGAAGCTTCTAATCCATGAACATGAAATAACTTTTCATTTATTTAGATTTTCCTTGATTTCTTGTGTCAGCAGTCTGTAGTTTTCTACATACAGATCCTGTACATATTTTGTAAGATTTATACCTAAGCATGTAATTTTTTTGTGTGCTACTGAAAATGGTATTTTTTTAATTTCAAGTCTCAATTGTTCATTGCAAATATATAGGACATCAGATGACTTTTGCGTGTTAACCTTGTATCCTGTAACCATTCTATTATGCTTATGAATTACAGGAGTTTTTGTCAATGATTTTGGATTTTCTACATAGACAATTATGTCATATGTGAATAAAGACAATTTTGTTAATTCTTTCCTAATCTGCACACCTTTTATTTCCTTTTCTTGTTTTCTCATATTAACTAGAACTCCAGTACAATGTTGAATAGGAATGCGGGGAGAGGACCTTCTTGTCTTATTATAGACCTTAGTGGGAAAGCATCCAGCTACTCACCATTATGTATGATATTAACAGTAATTTTTTTTGTAGATGCTCCCTACTAAGTTCAGAAAATTCTCCTCTATTCCTAATCTACTGAGAATTTTTATAATGAATGGGTATTGAATTTTGTCAGATGCTTCATCTGCATTACTTGATAAGATCAAATGATTTTTCTTCTCTAGGCTATTGATATAGTGGATTACATTGATTTTCAAATGTTGAACCAGCCTTGCATACCTTGAATAAATTCCACTTTGTTGAGTATATAATTCTTTTTATACATTGTTAGGTTTGCTAATTTTTTGAGAAATCTTTGCATCTATGATCATGAGAGATATTATATTGGTCAGTAGTTATATTTTCTTATAATTCTTTGTCTGGTTTTAGTGTTTGGGTAATGCTGACCTCATAGAATGAGTTAGGAAGTATTCCTTTTGCTTCTATATTCTGGAACAGATTGTGGAGAATTGGTGTCATTTCTCCCTTAAGTGTTCGGTAGAATTCACCAGTGAAACTCTCTGGGTCTTATACTTTCTTTTTCGGGGGAGATTATTAATTACTGATTTGATTTCTTTAATAAGTAGAGGCCTATTCAGATTATCTCTTTCTCCTTGTATGAATCTTGATAGTTTGTATCTTTCACAGAATTGGCCCATTTCATTTAGTTATCAAATCTGTGGGCATAAAGTTCTTTACAGTATTCATTTATTACTGTTTTCACATTCCTGTGATCAACAGTGATGACACTGCTTACATTTCTTGTATTGGTTATTAGTGTCTTCTCTCTTTTTCTGGGTTAGCCTGGCTATAGTCTTGTCAATATTATTGGTCTTTTTAAAAAAGCAGGTTTTGGTTTTATTAATTTTTCTCTATTGTTTTCCTGTTTTACATTTCATTAATTTATGCTCTAATTTCTATTATTTGTTTGTTTCTGCCTTAGGTTAAAATTGCTCTTCTTTTCTAGTTTCTTGGGACAGAAGCTTAGTTTATTGATTTTTAAGTTTTCTTGTTTTTTAATGTTTTTTAAATGCTATAAAATTCTGTTGAAACACTACTTTCACCGTATTCCACTAATTTTGATAGGTTGTATTTTCATTTTCACTTAGTTTAAAATATTTCTTAAGAGTTCTTCTTTGACCCCTGTGCTCTTTAAAAGTATATTGTTTTATCTCCAAATAATTAGATATTTTCCAGCTATTTTTCTCTTATTGATTTCTGGTTTAATTCCATTATGATCTGAAAGTTTTTTTGTCAATTTTAATTCTTTTCAATTTAAGGCAGTTTTTCTGGTCTAGATGTGATCTATCTTGATGACCGTTCCATGCAAGCTTAAGAAGAATGTGAATTCGTATGTTATTGGATAGCTATTTTATAAATGTCAATTAGATTAAGTTGATTGCTAATACTGTTCAGGTCAACTATATCCTTATTGATTTTCTGCCTGCTTGATCCATCACTGAAAGAGGGGATTTGTCTGTTTCTCCTTTCAGTTTAATCAGTTTTTTGGTAACAGCTTCATTGAGATATAATTCACATACTATGTAATTCATGCATTTAGAGTATACAAATCAATGATTTTTAGTATATTCAAACAGTTATACAATCATCACTACAATCAACTCTAGAAAATTTTCGTCACACCAAAAAGGAACTCTGTTCCTTTTAACAATCATCCCCCAGTCCTTCTATCCCCTTACCCTGAGCCTTAGGCATCCACTTATCTACTTTCCTTTTAGATTTGCCTGTCCTAGACATTTTGCATAAATGGGATCACACAATACATCGTTATTTGTTACTGGCTTCTTTTATTTAACATTATGCTTTCAAGATCCACTTTCTAGTGTGTATTAGAACTTCTTTTATCACTGAATAATATTTCATTGTTTGGATATACCACATTTTGTTTATTCACTCTCAGTTGATGGACACTTAGGTTGTTTCTACCTGCTACTGTAAATATTAGTGTGCAAGTTTTTGAGAAGACTGATGTCTTCATTTCTCTTGGGTATATACCTAGGAGTGGACTTGCTGGGTCAAGTAGTGACTCTATGTTTAACTGAGGAACTCCCTGCATGTTTTCCAAAAATGGCTGTACAATTTTACATTCCAACCAGCAATGTATGAAGGGTCTAGTTTCTCCAAATCCTCACCAACACTTGTCATTATCTGTTTTTCTTATTATATATCCACCTGGATCATCACATCCCGTGGTGGTTTTGAATTCTATCATTTCTTGCCTCTGTCAGTTTTGACACCCTGTTGTTAGGTATATACCTGTTTAGGATTTTTAGACCAATTTGAGGAACCGACATCTTTATCATTATTTAATGCCCTCTTTTTGCCTGATAATTTTCTTTGTTTTGAAGTCGTCTTTGTCTGAAGCTAATATAGGCACTCCAGCTTTCTTTTCATTAACGTTAGCATAGTAATTCTTTCTCTATCCCTTTACTTTGAACCTGTCTAAGCCTTTATATTTAAAGTGGTTTTCTTTTAGAAAACAGATCGTTGAGTATTGTGGATTTTTGGTTTGTTTTGGTTTGCTTGCTTGCTTTGCTCATTTGTTTTATCCACTCCATCTCTGTCTTTTAATTGATATATTTATACCATTCACATTTAAAGTGATTATTGATATAGTTGGGTTAATATCTACTCTCTTTATCCCTGTTTTTGTTTTTTTGTTTTGTTTTGTTTTTTGTTTGTTTGTTTGTTTTTGAGACCCAGAGTCTCACCCTGTCACCCAGGCTGGAGTGGTGCAGTAGCATGATCTTGGCTCACTGCATCCTCCACCACCTGGGTTCAGGCAATTCTCATGCCTCAGCCGCCCCAAGTAGCTAGGATTACAGGCACGTGCCACCATGCCTGGCTAATTTTTGTATTTTTAGTAGAGACAGGGTTTCACCATGTTGGCCAGGCTAGTCTTGAACTCCTGACCTCAAGTGATCTGCCTACCTTGGCCTCCCAAAGTGCTGGGGTTACAGGTGTGAGCCCCCACGCCTGGCCTCTTTATCACTGTTTTCTGTTTGTTTTCATTTTTTATTCCCTTTCCCCCTACCTTTTTTGTTTTTTTTTTACTAAAAAGAAAAATTACCAGTTGTAGGTTGCATCTTAATTTCAGATTTGTTAAAATATGAAAAAAGTGTGTTCTAGAATCTATAACATATTGTCATAGTACCCTCCCCATAGAGAGATTGTGAGGCTTAAATAGAACAATGCATTAATGTACTTAGCACAGTATTTGGTTAGGCAGTGAGCACTAGATATTAACCGTTGCTATAATTACTGTATTAGTGCTGCCCAGCTACTTTGTGGACCTCACAGCTGATTTAGACACCCCGGTTCTATCACTGCATCACGGTTGAGAATAATTACCCTAAATACATAGTTCTGGCTGCTGTTTTGTGGTCAGCTACTGCAAGTATGTTCTCTTTGCATGTTTATTCTATGGTCTGTAGTTAAATGCAGAACTCTGAAGTCAGACATCCATGTGTTTGAATACCAGACTGTAGTTACAGATATCTGAACTTAAAGAGGTTTTTTAATCTCGCTCCATCTCATTTAGTCACCTGAAAATATTTATAATAATACCTTCCTCACAGAATGTGGTCAGGACCTAGCAAGGGCCCAAATCATAGATATTATTATTATCATCAGTTGTCCTCATATCTCTTCCTCTTAACAAGGTGCTCCCTGTGACTCAGTCTCCCTTTTTGAGCTGGAAACTCTGAGGAGAAGTACTTTGGACCTGACGAAGGCAGAGGCTGCATATAAGAATTTAAGCATTAGCAGGGAGAATGTCTTGACCTATGGGGAAAGATCTCTGCAGGTAGAGTTTGCAGTCCCTGACTTGCAGTGGAAGGGGGATGTGCTGCCTGCTCACCTGCCTCGTGGAGAGGCTCCCACTTAGCCCTGGATAGGGGTAACTTTTGGGCAAAAAGAGATTCCTGAGGGATGAAGGCAACAGGGGTGACATGACATGTGACCCCTTCTCACACCCATCATATCATAAAGCAGTGAGTCCTGAACGAGGACCAGCCACTTATTCGTCAGTCCTGGCTCTGGTGGGGACCTCAGAGAGATGACGGGGCTTTGTCTCTACAGTTTTCTCTTCAGGACTATTCGAGATACTGCTAGTTATTCATCTTCCTTTATTTCATTATTTTCCTCTTATATTTTTGTCCTCTGACTCTGCAGTTTGGGTTTAATGGGCAAGAATCACTGCCTCTCTCTTCACTCCCCAGACACATTTTAATGTCTGAACATCTACGAGGCTGGGCCTTTGGACCCGAATGAGCAGGGAGAAGCATATCTGCAGAAGAACCCTGCAGTTCTTGGCTCTGCTTTGCAGCAGTGGTGGGTATGTCGACTGGCACAGAACTCGGGGTTCTGTATAGACCTCGGGGGTATAAACCTGTGTAGACCTCAGCCTGCCCTGAGAGGACATTTCTGTGTCTTTCTTAGTGTCCAGTGATCAGGGGGGCTTTGTGGATGATTTTTCTGAGTTAAGATTACAGTCTTCCCAGAGATTGGGCATTGCCTGACCAATAGGGCTGGAAATAATATTGTCCTCCCAGAGTCCAAGGCTTTTAAGAGAATCTAAGACCCTTTCCCTCAAGAAAGCCCATTCACTGTGCCTTATGATTTCGTGAGAATTCTAATATACTGATGTGAGTTGAAAATATATGTGTGTGTGGTGAATTAGAGTAATTGTCTGGATGACTTAAGCCAAAAAAAAGGCAAGATTTAGAGAAAAATATTTGAGACCTTTATAATATATGTTTAGGGATCTTTTGTATGATTATGTATTCTAGAAGGTCCCAGGAACTCTTGTGCCATTGACCTGAGCTGGTGAGGACATACCGGGACAGTCCCGTGAAGGTGTCCAACTTCTCCCGAGTGGCCCTCCACATGAATCATGCTGCTAGAGAATTGTTCCATCTGATGTTCCTGCTTGACCACAGTGTAGTGCAAGCGTTGTTTCTAGGCACTGGCACGTTCTCTTTGGATTAAGATGGCAGGGAAGTAGTATTTCACAAGTATCAACTATCCAAAGCAGAACAGAGGTGCTAAGCTCAGCCCATCACCTTGGCTTCTTGCCATCTGGTCTTCTGCACTTCCATAGGGCAGACATTCCCAGACATTGCTGCCCATCCTGCCAGCTCCCTGTGAAGCAGGGGGAGTGATTTTGCTATTGGCAAGAGTCTAAAAGCCTAACATTTTTTTGCACAAAGAGATGCACATCTCATAAAACCCAAATGCGCAGTGAAAAATTTTCATCTAGTCTATCTTGCTCAGAGATTTGAGCCACCAAACACATGGCTGGAAGAATAAGCTGAGAGGGGTGTAAGGAACCAAGAAGCCCCATTTCTTTTCAAATTCCTCAGCATTCTCCACTGGGGACCCCTTTATCATCTCATCTCATGCTGTGTATATACAACATGGTATCTGGCCATTGTTGCATACAGCAGGCCAGATTTTGAAAATACCTCTATGTGCATCATTGCTTACATCAAAGCTCCCAAGTTCTTTTTGTATATTTGTCTGAATTATAAATCAGTGTTTTAGATTCAAGCAAGATTCAGAGGTATAATTAAGCCAGCCTGGAACCAGACACAGGCCGCTTTCCCCCTCCGTAATTAGCACCCCGTCACAGAGGGTACCAGGTACCACGGGGAACACAACTGAGAGAGAGTGATCCCACCCTTTGCCTTCTCTTTTATCTTTGTATATGACTCTTCATCTTTGATTTTCTTTTTGATATAAGACATAGACATTTCTTTACTTCTAGAAGCCTGTGTCAACCAAGGGCCTAAAGTTACAGAGGAAAGAGCTTGGTTTATAATGTTCCAGGGCAGGAGGATTGGGGTGAGGTTTCTCCAAAAGATGAATGATCATTTGCCCAGTGGCTTATGGGATTTTGGAGTGTGGGTACAGATGTAATGCTTGCTTAGTCTCAAAATGTTTCATTTTTATTAGTCTTGTCTCCCCAACCAAATTGCTAGCCCTTGGAGGTCAGAGACCATGACCTCTCCTTCTCTTGGATCCTCCAAGGTACGCAGCTTAGGGCTGTGTCCAAGGTAAGCCAACTTCAGAGAGGTGACCACACTCCTCTATGATGGAGAATATCATGTGAGAGTTGCTTTCTAGGACTTCTCAGGAAACAGTGTGCACAGGTGGACATGAGCTGCCTTGCACCTGCAATGCACATTCTAACGTAAACATCCCTGTGACCCAGTAATGAGCAATTTGGTAATGTGACCTGGTTGCTTTCATCCTAGTTTCAAATAATAAGATGATGAAGGAAAATGTGAAAGGAAGTTGGAGAACTGCTGAGGTCACTGTTGACACTTTGAAACAATTAGGAAATCAGAAGGCTGGGTTACCATGAGTATATGCTCCCCACCTTTGCAGTCTGCCCTTCACTGAAAGCAAGTGGGTCCTTTGATTGATGGGGTTTGGTCTGTGCAGCCTTCATTTGCTTGTTAGCCAAGTTCATGGTCTATACATCTGTCCCCACCCTCCTCTGTGGCTGGCCGGAGACACTCATTCAGTCATCACATATGGTGTTGTTTCTGAAAAGGATGCCTATTTGGAGAAAAAAGGCCCCCTGAAGGTCTGACTAGAGCAATAGGAGGAGTAAAAGCATCCCTTACTGAAATGAGGGAAAGGAGAAAGAGTAGCCATGGAGAGTGCACTGCAGCGGTTAGGTCTAGGAGGGGAAAACAAAACCGGAGAGCAGGCATTTCACTTGGAGAATCTAAAGAATTGCAGGGTGGTTTCTCTTGCTATTGTTTGAAGGGAAGCCAGCAGTCAAGAAAATTATTGGTCAAATTTCACAGAAGAAGGAACATGACACAGAGGATTTTAGTTCTAATAGCTCAGAATCAATCTGATGTTTCAAGGAAAATGAAGAGAACAATTGACTATCAAAAGTACTGGAGACTCTGCCACTGAGCTCTTCCCAAAAGCAAGTAAGGGCACCATAGTGGGGGGAGTTTCTCTCCTTTGCCATAAGGAAATAGACTGACTTTTTAAAACCAACATACCAGAGTTTACACATTCAAATGAGTATTGTCCTCTCCTTTAACTGTCCTCTTGGGAGACTTCATTCTCAGGACAAAAATACTGCTTTTACATTGAATACGTCTACGTTCCTCTCTAGGTTTTTATTTGACTACATAGTCTCTTTTGGCTAATAATCCTGCTTTGGGGGTAGATCTGATTTCTGAAAATCGTTTTGTATCCAAAATAATGTAAGCCCATAAAGGAAAAACCTGATTTTTCTGAGTTGGCTGTGAAATGATGGATTCTGAAATTAATTCTACATGAGGTCTGGAAATCATAATGGGCAGAGATTTCAGTGCTCCCCATGGTATCTTCTGGGGAGCCGGAAGTTCAGCCAAGCTGGGTGATTACTCGCTTGTGAGTCAGATACTCCTGTGATGGGATCCTCCCTCCACATGTGGATCCTAAGCCAGTTCTTTCTACCTTCTGATCCTCAATTTTCTCACTTAAAAGCTGGGATAGTAATAGTATCTACCTCATGGGATTACTGTGAATATTAAATGAGGTGATGCTTGGGAAAACTCATAGGAAGGGCTTAGTAATTGCTTATCATTATTATTATTATTATTATTATTATTGATCCCTTACATTGCCATAATGTGGAGCCAGGTACATGGTAGGTAATCACTGAATCTTTGTCAATTGGTTGCAGGGTTGTTGCTGAGGATGTCAGGTTTTGACTTGAAAGTACACCTATATTTGAAGAGTTGGGTCATCTGAGGTAACTCCAGGACTAGAAAAACATTTGTAATCCTCAATCCTGTAAAACATTTCAAAATGGCATTTGTTCACCTCTAAGATCTACCCTAGCTCTAATAGTCCCTGAAATCATGATGCTGAATTACATAAAACAATGGGATTAATGTGAACAATGAGAAAAAATGTTGATAAATAATATGGATAATTGAAGAATGAATGGTCAGAGCCAGGTAACTCTAGAGGAAAAGCTTAGATGACAGTTTTGTGGAATGATCAATGGGAGAGACTCATTTGAGGTTGTTTAAAATGATGACATCATTGTTTAACTCAAGCATGGGAACCATCACCAGGAGGAAACCTACCTGAAATTCTACACTCAGAAGAGTTGGCACTTGGGTAGCTGTGGGACATGGTGGAGAAAGAAATTACACAACGTTGGCCAAAGAGCTTGTCACTGTTCTACAATGATCTCAAATTGGAAAAGGAGGTTTTCACCGCTTTTCCAAAGGTTTGGAAGAGAAAATAGCTACTGGTGGCTGTGAAAACACTGCATTGGCTGCAAAAACCAGTGTGATCTGGTATCAGAAGCAAGGTGTTAAATATTATCCAAAAAATGCAGACATAACATACTCTTCATGGAAAGCCTTGGACTAACAAAAGAGAAAAATGGAGATGAGGCTATTATTTGATAATCACTGCCTAACAACTGGCTTCAATAAGGAGGCTCCCCATGCTGTTGTAACCACAGAATACAGAGCCTAAAGAAACGGACTTAAGTTACAGCCAAAGAGATGGCAGATGAGGCCTAAGGAAAAAGACTTTCTTACCCTTCTTGAAGATAAGGCATAAGAACGAAGATCCCTAGAGATGGATGGGAGTCACTGTGGAATCTGGCAGTTTGGGCATTGACCTGTCTGAAAGCAAGCCCAGAGCAATGACCCCAGGGAGTCTGGGAGCCTCCAAGAAAGCAGAGACTTCACCCAGGAGTCTCATTCGAACAACCTGACTGAATCTCAGCCTGCAACAGATGGAGCAAAAGTTCCATCTTAGGATGCTGGAGGCTAAATGGGTTAGGAATAGAGGGGGAAGTGCACAAACTCGGCTCCAGGAGGAAGACAGCAAATGGCCCATGGAAGTTTTCCTATCTCTGGCTCTTTGGAACCATGGAGTCAACACGATAAAATTAGCAGAGCTAAGTAGGCAGATTTGTGGGGTTGGAGGCATAATTGGTCCTGTTTTTCTCTAGTCTTGACCTAACTGAAGTTCACTGGGTATGTAATGGAAAAAAAACAAGCAGCTTGATATAAAAATGCAGGAAATGCCTGCAATCACTGCTGATTACAGTAGCAGCCTTCCTTCTGTTATTTTTGTGAAAGAGAAAAAAAAAAAGAGGGGGGTTGTTAGGGTTTTTTTTTTCCTCTTTTCCTAAACTTTAGAAACAACTTGGGCTATTAGTTCTTTTTAGGACATTCTTTACTCTAGCTAAATGATGTCACTTAATCTTTATAAATAAAGTGGGTGGGGGGAGACATTTAAATTCTTATCATAAATAAAACTCCTGTGTATAAAATACATACAAATGGTTCTAAATATGGTTTATTGGCCCTAAGGGCTTGTGTTTTCCAAATTTCCCTAATTTCTACTCTCTCTAGGCTGAACAGGATAAATTTAGTTTTTAGCGTAGTGCCTCATTTTGCAGTATGGTTTGCATTCATGCTAGGAGAGGAACACTGTTTCCAGCGATTTATCTCACAGAAACCATCTCTGCTTAGCAAGTGAAGAAATATTTGCAAAGAGACTCTTTCAACCAGGGGATTGAGAAACACGCGTTGTTCTGGCAGCAGAGAGAGGGTATGTAGATTCTCACCAAAATGGAGCTTGTGAGGAACACTCCACTCAGCGTGTTAGTATCACTACTTATATCTTAATTTTGGCTTCAGGATTCTCAATTCCTGTTGCTAGAATTTAGATAGAACTGTTGAAGTCTGTAATGATAATGTGTCTTTTAAAATGTCACCTTGGAATTTGTTGGATTCTGCTGGCTTTTAGTTGGCGGGTACCCTGGGAGTTTGCAGCTGGGAGGGTCCTTGGGCACCTTTTGGAGATGCTGTGCTTTGTCTGTTAAGCCCTGGGGCTCCTTTGTTCATAAGGTTTCAAAAGATGCTGTCATTCTGGGACTGTGAAAACTCTTCTCCCCAGCATGAAGCTCAGATAAAAAATAGAATTTGGTTCTTAAGCAGTAGCATTGTTAGGAGGAAACGCACTGACCTCATGTTCAGACACTCATCGGCCATAGTCTCTTCACCTCCCCAATGAAAAGTGGTTCTTGATGTTCCTCTAGCATAATGGTTCTCAACCACTAGTGGTCATTTTGTCTCCAGGGGAGATTTGGCAATGTCTAGAGACATTTTTGGTTGCTGAAACTTCGGGATGGGGGCCAGGAAAGTGCTGTTGGCCTCTAGTGAGTAGAGGGCAAGGATACTGCTAAACATTCTGCAATGCACAGGACGGTCCTCACAACAAAGATTATCCAGGCTAAGACATCAGTAGTGCCCAGGCTGGAAAACCTGCTCTAGATGCAAAGTTCTCTGCTTATGTGACTCTGAAGGTTTGGGGTAGCTGTGAGCTGACAGGTCTCTTGTTTTGGCTAGTAAGGTGTATACAGATTTGCCGTGGTGTTTAGGTAGAGTACAGCCAGATTTGCAGGTTTCTCAGACCCTGGAGAAATCAGATGGAGATGGTGTAGGCTTTTTGAACTCTTCTGAAGATAGGAGAAGGCATAAGGGAGAGACTTCTATTTGTCATTTCACTTCTTTTCTCTACTCAACACGTTTTTGTAACTTCTCAGATTGTATTGAACTTTCTTTCAAAGGATGCCACCCATGTTTCAAAAACCAGAGGGTTGTTTTCTTTTCCTGTCAATATTAAGTCAAGAAATATATTTAATCTATCCATACTGTAAAAACTAGAATAGTCTGAATAGAATCCTGTCTTCTTACTGATGTATTAATATCAGTTTTCCACCACTTGCAGCTGTTAGTTTGTTTACCATGAATCTGTGGCATTTGACCTACATGATCAGGAAGATGATTTTTTAAAACCCAACTCAGTCAAAGCTGTAAAATTTATTGTCTAAGAAAGCATAGGAGCCTTTTGAACTACTTGGATTCATTCCCAAATTAAAACCCTTTCTTTTGAGATAAACTGTGTTTCAAACAAACCAAACTTTTTAAAATGTCACTTTACCATCACAGCGCCATCTAACCAGAGTATCTTCACCCACCCTTTCAGCAACTTTCGTCGGGATTGTATGCCAATAATGCTTTGGTATTCTTGGGGTTAATAAGCTTAAGAATACACAGGCAGACAATTTTCATTTCTACCTTGGTGCACCCATTGTAAAGTAGTCATTGCATTGTTTATGGCCTCTTGGGGACAGACTGCCTTGAATGTTTTATGGCATGAGATCAGTCCCCATGATCTGAGGTGGGCCCCACCCTGCACACTGAGAGATGTCCCCTGGTTCTGTTCTCTCTGACACCAGGGTGCCTGGCACAGTCATTGCCTGTCTTTGACATACAGGTACCTGCAACTCCCTGCCCAGTCTGTACAGTATCACATGGTGGACTCTGAGATATTATAGAGGTGCCCATAGGGAATTTACAGGACCTGGCATGGTGCTGGGCTTGTAAAAGATGGCTAAAATATATTGACCAATTGGTGGATGGGAATTCTGGGTTGATGGTCAGGCTCACCGAATTCAATGCAAAGATCATAAACGCTAGGCTTTCAGCACATGTCAGTGAGCACATTTAGTCTGACAACAGACAGGTGTGCCAGCCCTAAATGCATACCCTCAGGGCCTCGTACACCTAAACATGTACTAAACTGGTGCTCATGAATGCCTGTGGACAGGAGTCAAGATCTGACCATGGAGGAAAGACAGCACTGTTCTTTCTTGCCAGTCAGCTCACTCATTGAGATGACTTCTCCTAAGCTGGGTTTGCAGGGAACTTAAAAGGAGTAAATCAGACCAAGGGAAATCATTTAAATTCACCAGTATTCTTCTCTTTTCACCCTTTTTCCCTCCTTCCCTCCTTTCTTTTTTCCTATTGAGATATAATAGGCCTACAGTCGAGTACACAGTTCTTAGATATTAATGAATTTTTACATGCATACACCTTTATGTAACCCAAGTGAAGATACAACATATTCCCAGCACTAGGCAGACTTCCTTAGGCACCTTCAGTCAGTGCTCCCCACTGCCTGGAGAGGTAGCCACCATTCTGCCAATAGGTAAGTTTTGTATTTAGGTATCTTTATTTGTGTTTTGTGTTTGTTTGTTTGTTTTTGTTTTTTTGAGATGGCGTCTTGCTATGTCATCCAGGGTGGAGTAAAGTGGTGTGATCTTGGCTCACTGCAACCTCTGCCTCCTGGGTTCAAGTGATTCTCCTGCCTCAGCCTCCTGAGAAGCCAGGATTACAGGTGCATGCCACTATGCCCAGCTAATTTTTGTATTTTTAGTAGAGACAGGGTTTCGCCATGTTGGCCAGCTGGTCTCAAACTCCTGACCTCAAGTGATCCACCCGCCTTGGCCTCCTGAAGTGCTGGGGTTACAGGCATGAGTCACTGCACCCAGCCCACTTATAGATCTCTTTAAAACTGACCTTAGTGATGAAATACGTAAATAGTCCTCACTGGGCGAGGTTACATCCCTCTGACCTTACCCAGGTTTGGGTTGATAGATGAAGTTCCTCACTTTTATAAAGAATAATAATTATATTTGAGGGGTTAAATTGGGCCTAACAGTAAGTGTTTTCTGTACATTCTTTCATTTCACCATTGGGAAGATAGCTGCAAGAGGTAGATAGCATTGTCCCCATTTTACGGGCAAAGAAACTGAGGCTTCAAGTTTTAACATGAAGCAAAAAGTCCAATGGCCAGGAAGTGGGGGCACAGTGTTGAAACCTGGCTTTTTCTGGCACAACAGTCTGGGTTTTTGTTTTTGTTTTTGTTTTTGTTTTTAGCAGTACACCAACAAGCACTAGTCACCATTATAATCAGGAGAGTCCTGGTGAAATCAAATTATTTTTTATGTAATACTGAGTTCTTTCCTCCCTGGTAAAATCTGTTGAAAGATCCTAGAAAGCTTCACCAGATCACCTTGACATTGGTCATCGTGGCAATATTACTGCCTAGGGGCCATCGTTTCTGAAACCTGTCTCTGAAATGTATGTTTAAACTTTAAGAGGAAAGCTGACTTAAGTTCACTAGCAAAAAAAATGTGCAAATACAAGGAAAGGAAAAGCTTTACAAAGGAAAACACTTGCATTTTTTTTTTTGGTCTACACACAGCTTAAAGGAAACTCAGAGTAAAGAGATAAGCAAAGCACATGCTTTAATGTCTTAAACTATTCCCTGCAATTGTGGAGCAGTAGCTGACAAGTAGTGAGGCTGAAATGAGGATCATTTAGGGGAAGTCAAACGCAAGGGATTACTTTTATTGAGGGGAGGGATGATTTGTCCTATTTACTCTTAGAATCCTTAAGATCACATAGACCAAAAGCAAACTTTATGGGTTTATTTATTTATTTCTTTTTGAAGACAGAGTCTCGCTCTGTTGCCCAGGCTGGAGTGCAGTGGCATGATCTGAGCTCACTGCAACCTCCGCTTCCCAGGTTCAAGCAATTCTCATGCCCCAGCCTCCCGGGTAACGAGGACTACAGGCATGCACCACCGTGCCCAACTAATTTTTGTATTTTTAGTAGAGATAGGGTTTTGCCATGTTGACCAGGCTGGTCTCAAACTCCTGACCTCAAATGACCCACCTGCCTCAGCCTCCCAAAGTTCTGGGATTATAGGCGTGAGCCACCATGCCCTGCCAATTTTTATGTTGTATCTATTTCTTCTTCAGCTCTCTCAGATGTTTGGTGGTAAGGATTTGTACCTTTCCAAATCAAAGAAATAAAGTTGCCTACAATGAATGAACAAGCAAATGTTTATGAGCCATGCACTGATTGACAGGGTTGCTAACTCAAGGCAGTGCTGAGTGCCAGCAGTTGGCAGGTGTCAGACAATTTCACCAAACCATCCTGGGTTGAAAAGTGATTTTAAAATGTTTACTTTTTAATAAAGAGATATGGGCCGAGTGTCGTGGCTCACACCTGTAATCTCAGCACTTTGGGAGGCCGAGGCGGGCGGATCACTGGAGGTCAGGAGTTCAAGACCAGCCTGGCCCACATGGTGAGTCCCTGTCTCTACTAAAGATACAAGAATTAGCCAGGTGTGGTGGTGCATGCCTATAATCCCAGATACTTGGGAGACTGAGGCAGGAGAATCACTTGAACCCAGGAGGCATAGGTTGCAGTGAGCCGAGATCGCACCACTGCACTGCAGCCTGGGCAGCAGAGCGAGACTGCATCTCAAACAAAAATAAAGAGAGATACTAGTATTGGGTGGCTGACACTATTCTTATTTCTAATTTTAATGGTGTTGCTGCCTTCTGAGATGTAATCAGGAATATGAATAGATGGCAATCTATAGAGAATTTTCTCTTAATGAATGGTTCAATTTTATCCACTGATACTGATATAAATAAGAATCACTTCCTCTGTGAAACCTCACTTCATTGGTTTCCTTGATACTGCCCTATCACTTTGTGTTCATTCCCCAATTAGAGACCCCTGCTTATGTTAAAAATGACCATATAATCTATGGCTCTGCATTTACATTCGCACTTGTGGGCAGAGGAAAGGGATTATGTTCTTTATACCCAACACTTCACTCATCGATCTATGTGTGACAAACTACAAACTCTTTGAAGACTGGGCTCATTCCCAGTCTTCTGTCTCTCTGATCTCCTAATATATCCAGCAGAGATCCTTAGTCACTGTGGGGAATGATAAGGATGATGTTGCTGTACGGTTATAAAATATCACATGCCCCAAAACAACTAAAAATATTTCTCCACTAGCAACCTCCACTTAATCAATGAATATGGTAAGTCTTGAAAGGAACTTTTTAGACACAGTTAAGTCTTAGCTGGAAAAGGGGATGTCTCACTTGGCCTATCCCAAAGTGGCACAAAAAAAAGAGACTTTGGTAGTGATTTGCAATGGTGTCTTGCCTAGTTCAGCCACTGATTGCCCAGTACTTTCTCCCTGTAGCCATTTCTCAAGTTCTTCTTTACTGCCGTGCTTAGTTATATGTCTGCGTGTAAGCTTTAGAAAATTGGAATCTAATTGACTTACACTTCTCTAAATATTAGTAGAAAAGTCTTTGGGAAGAGCATTTGGGAAAATGAATTGATGGTCAGTACTATAGTCCATCCAGTCTGTAGAGCTCAGTGATACAAACCGATAGGAAGGGAAAATAGGCATCATCCCCAGTATGTGGTTGACAGGAGGACTGGCTGGTTGCTGATATACTGTGCCTCTCTAGAAACTCCTTTGTACCCAGCCAACAACAGTGACTTTGAGGGGACATTTTAGGTAACAATGACTGGATTTAAAATAAAAGTTTGAATTTGTGGGAGTCATTTTATCTGAAAAAGAGAAATATTTTCTCAAGTCGATATGTTGTACGAGAGGTGGCTGTTACATGAAGGCCTTAAGAAGGGGCTGGGGGAGGATGATCGGTTTCCTGGACATGGTTAACCATACATCATCAGGAGAGAAATGAACGAGTCATTGACTCCATCTAGCCAAATACAGCCGACTTTTCAGTGTCTTTGAATAATTTTCTTCTCTTAAATTCATGCATGCCAGTAAATACAGACATAAATATACCTTCACAGTATACAGACACTTAGCAAGTACATAAGAGAGAATTCTGAGAAAAATCAATGTTCTGCCTATGACAATGAGTCATTTTTAATTCACATTAGAATTAAATAAGCATAAAAATCAAAGTCCATTGCATACATGATTACTGCCAGAGCAAAACGGAGTGTGAATCAAAATCCAGTTGTACGTGTCTTCATTCTGTCTGAGTGAAGTACCTGTTTAAAATGATTAAAAATGATTTAAGACAAGTTAATCTGCTCCAACAGCATGGCAGATGTAAGCAGCAGGCTTGGACCGCCAAGCCAGAGCCCTAATACCCCAACAGGTCGGTTCTTGCCAAATGGGCTCAGGCAGTGTTGTTTTACCAGCCTGGCATCCAAGCTCTGGCACAGGTAATGCTGTTTCCAGAAGAAAAGTACTTAATGGATGTTTCTTTGGTAAATACTCCAAGGTGCATGTTGTCTTAGAAGCAGATTCCGTTCAACCCACAGAGATCTGTCTGGGTCTCTTCTTAACCCCTCTGTTCATTCTTAGCCATCAAATATTTACTAAGGGCCTATTACATCTCAGGCACTGTGCAGCGTGCTGGGGGGAATACAGTGGTAAACCAGACTCAGTTCCTTTGTTCCCTCTTTGTAGACCTTGCTGCCTGCTGGGGGCATTCACATTTTCTTGTAATATATACTATACCAGAAAAGATATAGTGCCTTGGACCCCTTAGGATGGGCACTGAACCCCCACATGGACTCCCATGGGGGAGTCCATGAATGCTTCTTACAGAAAGTGATGGGAGTTGGCCAGAGAAGGCATTGGGCAACGCTGTTACAGACAGAGGAAACAGTTTATGCAAAAGCCTGAAAGTGAACGCTTAATAGGCATACCTTTTATTTGATATTTACTCGTAATTAAATATGTATTTGCCATTTGAATATCAGATTAAAAGGCTTTTCCTGGTGGTAATTTTGTTTTTTCTTTTGCTTTCTTGTGTCTCCCCATAGGACCTAACACAGAACTAGGTCTATGGTAAGGGCTTGACAACTGTGAATTTCCTCCTCCCTTCCCTTGAGCAGTCCCATGGGAGGGTGAATGCTGCCGTCACAGCCTTTACTGGGAGCTGATGGGTGAGGGCTACAAAGAGCATGGAGCCAGTAGGTGCTGGAGGCAGGGCAAGGGTGAGATGAAGAAAGGCTACAGACAGCAAAGACACACCTCAGCGGCCTACAGTTTTCTTAAGACCCAACATTAACAGACTTGTCCTAGGTGAGCAACTTTGAAATATGAGTGTTGTTGAGCTTAAAAATCTAGTCAGTGAGTGCTATTTTAAGCCTCCAGACCCTTGGCCTAGGAGTTCAGGGGCAAATGCAGAAAAAGGAGAGCTTGAGAGCCAGAAAGCCTACAGATCTGGGCCTTCCCGGTTAGCTCTAAGGGAATTCTAGATGCTTCAGTGTCCATTCTGTGTTTAGACTCCAGGATTGTTCAGTTCAAAATTGTTGACCCTTGCCCTTAAGCAATTTATCATTGATATTTTCTTCACATCACTAAAATCCTGTATTCTTAGGATCTTTTAAATACAGTGTTCCGCACAGTGAGTCCTCCAGATTTTAGTAGTATACTTGATGTTTTCTTTTATTTTGAAGCTGCAGTAGAAACAGCTATATAGACTTTTTTATATATATAAAAGAGACAGCATGCCGTAAACCAGCATCTGATCCTAACCTCTCCGCGTCTAGATGTTCACAGTCATGGCAATATTCATCCAGTAGCTAATTTTTGCCCTGACCTTCTCTTAGGGCATAGAACCCCACTGCATTTGTAATGCTGGTCATATTGCACTTGACTGCTTTTCACAGTATTGGTCTCTGCTATCAATCAGTGCTGTGCACTTGTGGGGAATGTATGATGGCCAGCAGGGCCTCTCCACACTGACTTGGATCTTGAGATAGTTCTGAGTTGGTAAACCTTTGACAGTGAGTGGCTGTCATTGTGGGCAGCCTTCTACCATTGAGGATCAAGGGTTAGACTGTCCTGGAACTTGGGAGTTTGGTCAGAGTTCTCAGTAGTATGCACAGCTCTGTCTAACTTGCATGGATAAAGAATTTGCTGGAAAAACGTGAGACAGCTCACAGATACAGTAGGCAAACTGGAAAATTAATGGGAAAACAGACAGGAACTAAGGAGGCTGGAACACAGCTGTGCTTCTCAGACACAGCCATGGGAAACCACAGCAGGTCAGCTCACAGCCGGTTTGCCTTCATGCCACTGCCTCAGAAGTCACGGGAGTATCAGGAAGGCCAAGCCTTGGTGTTCCATGTGCTTCCCAGTTCACACACACCCAGGTACGCCCTTTGTGGCAGACAAAGTCAGCTACAGTGGGCAGTAAAGATAAAATGAAAGCAAGCAGGTACACCCACCAGGTTGCAATTCCTGGACGAATTATTCCAATGATATCCTCTTTCTATTCCTCACCTGGTTCCCCCTCTAGTTGGTGTTGTCATTGGCCATTGTGTTGTTCCCTTCCAGCATCACTTGTAATGTTGTCAGTCAATTAAAAAAAAGAGCAGATATTCGAATCTGTTTACGTGACAGTGGTTTTTTTAGTATGTGAGAAAGGGGTAATGAACTCATGCTTTAAATGGTTAAGTTTGGAAACTGCTCATGAAGGGTAATTGGAACTATTATTTGTTGAGCACCCACTCTGTGCCAGGAACTGGTGTAAACCCTTTCCATATTACCTCATTTAGGCATCACAGTAAGCCTTTCAAATGAACCTGAACCTAAGTGAGACTAAGACATTGTATTCACACATTATTAATACTAAATCAGAGTAATCTTCAAACTTAGCCTGGGAGACATTATGTTCTCCTGCTCAGGCTCAGGCGTCTCTGCCTTACTAATCCTTAAGTAGCATCATGGGAGCTCCCTGTTTTGGTAAATGTTCTCTAATCTTTATGTCTTCGATTTTTTAATCCCTTTTCCAATGGCCCCAAATATGTGGTTAACCATTAAAAATAAGATTGATAAGCTAATGAAGTGTCATCATTGAGAAGTCAGGGTTGGATAACCACACACCTAAAGACCTAAAGACCTTCTGCACTGAAAATGTTGGTGATCCTGGGGAGAGACCACCAGAGAGTGACCAGGCAGTCAGTATTTCTGGCCCTGCTCCTGGAGCAGGTGCTATGGACTTGAGGAAAATATGGACAGCATAGCAGATGTGGGTCCTTCTTGGAGGAGCTCAGGGCTTCTCAGGACCTTCCCCTCCACCGTCCAGCCTAGAAACTGGGTGGTTAAGGGTTTGCTCTGTGAGTTTCAAATCTTAGTTTCCCACCCCCATACTAGCTGTGGGCCCCTGGGCAAGGTGTGCACCCTCTCTGGGTCTCAGATTTGTCATCTTTAAAATGGGAGTGATGATAGTACCTATTTCAGAGGTTGGGGAGAATTCAAGGAACCCCTCCACATGAGGCACACTAGTAAAGGCTCACCAGCACCATCAGTGAGCACAGGGTCTTCATGGTTTTCTCCTTGTTTCACATGAGGATGGCAGAAGCCAAGTCTCAGAATGATACCTCCCATCCAAGGAAGGCAGGGGCCCAAGGCAGGTGCTCAGTACATAGCTGTTGATGAGTGGAAAAGAAACAAGGGCATGGACCAGAGTTGATCTCAGCATGTACGTTCACAACACTTTTACTCCTCAACGTTATTTTTTTAATTTTTATATCTGTTCATTGTCTCTTTCCACTCTGGGGTATAAGCACCAAGAGGATAGGGAACGTGTTTCCATAGTGCCAAGAACAGTGCATGTCACGTGGTAGTCACTCCATGAATATTTGAATGCATGAGTGTATGGGTTTTTTCTGTGAAAGCGAACAAGCTGACAAGGAGCCTGTGGGTAGCCTCTGCCCTGGAACCTCCTAAGCCCTGGGCTGACTGTCTCATTCTTCCACCAGGCACTCCAGGCAGCCTCGTGTTCTTGCTGGCTGAAGGCTGCCCACAGGAAGCTGCCTGTGCCTGCTCCTTGCCCTAGCAAACTACAGGGCTCAGGGCAGAGCCTTGCAGATTAGAAGCTGCTGAGTTTGATGTAAGACTCGCTGGGAAATGCTGCCATTTGGATTTATTATTTTAATTGTTTTATAGTTTATATTTATGCCCTGCAGTGGTTTTCCATTAAATCAGAACACTTATGTTTTCAAAAAAGAGCAAGTATGGTTGTGGGTGTATATCTTAACAGCTAATCTCTGGCAATAAAAGCTGTTTGACAGTCATCAACAGATTTGGAAATTAGTATTTGTTTAATTTACCTCCCTTAGGGACTATTAGCACATGAAAATAGCGATTTTTTTGTGTGATTTTCTTTTTTTAGCCTGATAAGATGACAGATTTTGCTCTTGCATATTCTTAAGGTTTCAGGTATAATTGTTTTTGTGGTTGTTTTCATTTTTATTAGCATAAACCATTGGGTTGGTAAAAGTAATTACAAAATTGGAAAGAGACAACACGAAGTATAATCTAATAAGTTATTTATAATTAAACTTTTATTGATTTTATGTCATATTTATACCATATGTATATATTATACTATATAAAACATAAACATGCATATATAAATATACCATTACATATATTAATCATACTATATACTTTATCATACATACTTTGTTATACATTATATGTATACTTTGTTATATGTAATAAAGTATATAGTATGATTAATATAACATAACATTGATACATAGAAACGTTGAGAGTTACATGTTGTCTGGGCACATTCTCACAACACATGTTAATTATCTTTTTAGTTTTCACTGAAGTTTCAATTTTTGTCATAGCACTTGCTAAAATAAATTTTTAAGTCATGATTTATTTCAGAATCGACTGCTTAAAGGATTTATTTGTCATAGATCTGAACCACCAACAAATTCCACATTCCTTTCTTCAGTTTGGTCAAAGCACTTGCTTTCTGGCTGAGAAATATTCCTTCCACAGACCTCATTGCTCTGTTTCCACTTGGTCTGGCTCATTTGCTGGCCAGCTAACCTACCCATACGTAGCTTCATTAGAAAACACGTTAAGATATGTCCTCTACACAGGTAGAAAGTGCTGCTTGTTTTAGACCCTTACAGTAGCTTGAGAAGAGTAAAACTACAAATGGTAAACGTGAGGGTCTGCTATACTATGTGTGCGCACCCTTGTGCCATCAGGATGCTTCCATACCTGAATCGTAATTGGGAGACTTTGCTTAAAAACTGGGGGTCACTTTTTCCCAAAGCAGAGATAGGTTATCCTTTTTAAGTACCTCTCTTCCTTGAATATAACTTACTAATATTTCATCCACATCTATGGCCAAACAACCTGCTCTAGTGTGAGTATAATCCAGCTGACTGCCAGCAAAGTCAGGGATTGAACAGCACTCTGAATTTTAGCTGAATGGCTTCAGGAAAATTCAAATCTTGCTCCAAGTAGAGTCTTCAGGTTAAAGGAGGTAAAAGGAAGCAGTTGGCTGGGGATGGACTCAGAGGCAGGGGTAAGGCTGGAAATCTAGACTCTTCCTGCCAGAATTTGAGAAGTGGTCTTGAAGCTGTGCCCCATGCCTCGTCACCTCTGCTGACTCTCCTGGATCTTCTGATCCATCTCTGCAAGTTTCCTGGGGGAAGTTACATTTCAAGCCATAAGGGTCCATCTTAGCTCAATGACCTGGAGCAGATTTGTGAGTAGTTCAGAAGGGATCATAGTTTAGGGAAGGGTGATTTTTAAAAAGAAGGAAGTAAAGAAATGTCCAGAGTATAGGCATCCCTTCTGATGGGCCTGGTGGAGTGGAAAGGAAAGAGATCGCCCAGGAACACTGAGTTGATTTGGGCTGGGTCACCATTGCCCCAACTAATCTGCTCCTCAGGGACAGCCAAGGGTGGGCAAAGGAGAAGCTGCTGGGTCCTTCTTGCTTGGAAGACTGGAAGGCTTATGGAACACGGAATCTGGTGGGTTTTTTTCGGGTTTTCTCTGAATGGGGTTCTTCTCACATGCTGACTCTACTGCCTTGAAAAAGGGCATGTTGGCCAGGTGCGGTGGCTCTCGCCTGCAATCCCAGCACTTTGGGAGGCCGAGGCGGGCAGATCAGGAGGTCAGGAGATCGAGACCATCCTGGCTAACACGGTGAAACCCCGTCTCTACTAAAAATACATAAAATTAGCCGGGCGTGGTGGTGGGTGCCTGTAGTCCCAGCTACTCGGGAGGCTGAGGCAGGAGAATGGCATGAACCTGGGAGGCGGAGCTTGCAGTGAGCGGAGATCTGGCCACTGCACACCAGCCTGGGCGACAGAGAGAGACTCTGTCTCAAAAAAAAAAGAAAAAGAAAAAGGGCATGTCTCCCAGTGTCACTCCAAGAGTTATTGCTTGCTTTTCTTTTTTTCTCCAAGTGGAATTCTGGAACTCTCCTTCTCTCCCATTGGCGGGTTTGAGGTTTACAGTTCCTTTCTTTACTAAAGCTATTCACTGGGCAGACCCTGATACACAGTTCCTCTATTAGTCTGGAAAGTCTTTTCTCAAAAGATATAACAAATTATTATTATTATTATTTATTATTATTATTTCTAAATCAGTGTCTCAAAGCATAAAAAGAAAAAATAAATAAATAGAAGTAAGGGCAAGTGACTTTATCTGCCTGGGCCTCAGCTGGATAAAAAGACCTCTGAACCACCCAAGTTCAGAGCCCTTCATGGACTGACTACACTCTTTGTTTGAAATTCTCTCTCTTTTTGGGTTTCTCGAACACCAAAGTCCTACGTGGTTGCTCTGTCCTTAGTCCCAGCCATCAGGCGTTGTGCTTGCTCACAGATCATTTCTTGTCCTCGTCTCTTTTCACACTATATGTGATCCTCTTCTCGAAAAATCTCACCCACATTCATTCTTTTCCTCCAGCCCAAACCTTCACATATGACACCTAGCCAGCGTGTCCAGTGAGGTCCCTCCAAGGAATCAATAATGTTCAGCATGCACAAGCTCATGCACGAGCTGAACTGCTGCTGTCCTCCTGCCTCCCTCCAAACCCTGGGCCTTCCTGGTATGTCATAAGTGCTCAGTAGATGTCCATCACGTGGAGAAATGGAGGCTGTCTTTATCTCTAATTGCCTTTGATTTGTAAACTCTACCAGATTATGTCCTCCCCAATGAAGAGGAGGACTCTTCTTAACCTACCTCATTCGCCTGAGCCCGTGCAGCCTCATTGTCCATCAGACCACAGGTCTAGGCCCGTAACAGGGCATAAGTGCAGCGCTGTACCCCTTCTTATTGGCATGTATGCATATGCGCACACGTGCGCACACAGACACATTTCTTAGCCGTTGGAAAGCACCGCATGGTCTTAAAGCAAATACCTTCCATGGCCAAATTAAACAAATACAAATGTAAGACTTCTTTTTTAAGAATAATAAAATCTGTTTTCTGTCACTTCAGAGGTCAGTCCATTTTCAGCCTTCTAACCTTGAATGAGGCCTCTGATATCCTCCAAGTAACTTGGGTGACCCCCACTTTGCAGGAAGACGTGCCTTCCCTACATCCCCGTCAAATTGTGTGGAGTTACATTTGCGTTTCCTCAGCTCTTTTTCTGGGCTGGGGTGACCTACAAGGGGCTAACCAATCTCCTAGCACGTGGCTCTTTACGTGGCTGGACATGGAAGACATACGCCTACTAGTTTTGGCAGCTTCTGGTTCTGACAAAGGAGCTTGAAGTGCGGTTTTCTGGCCTTCCTGTCCGGGAATTCTGGACCCTACACTGGGTTCTATGGTCCACTTCCACCAGGCTCCAGGAACGCCCCTAGAAAGGTTACTCTTGGTCCTTTAGCTGGAGTGGCCCTTTCTGTGATGACAGAGTGCTGGCTGGACTTGGAGCTGCAAATCTCTGGGCCCAAAAGAGGTGAGACCAGCAATCCTTGCCTTCTAAGGCAGTGATGATGTCCTGTTTCTCCCTCTGGTTTTAGAACTTGCCATCCTAGTACTCTGGCCTCATGTCCATCTCTCCCTCTAGACCCTAGGCATCTCCTTGAAAACAGGGATTGTGTCTTTCTTCCCTCTCCATATCCTCAAACAGACTCTAAGTAGAAACTCAGTAACTATTATAGAATTGTTACATAATAGGGCCAAGTAGACAATCAATGTGTCAGTAATTGTAATCATGCCACCAATTAGATGGATGCTAAAATGGACTTCATAGAGACCCTGCCCATCATTTTGTTCTGACATTGAGTGAACATTGAATACTGTGTACTTTGCAGGGCCCTGGGGACCAATCTGTGAGCACGAAGGCACCATCTCTGTTCTGGAGTTCATGTGAGGAAACCAATAATGCTCAAGGAAATAAGCAAAATAATGACAAATTGTGGTCATTGTGGAGGAGCTGACCAAAGTGCTGTGACTAAGATTAAAGGAAGGGTTGGGGGTGGTAGTGAGGGTTAGGTAAAATGGCCAAGAGAGGCATCTTTGGGATAAAGGCAGAGACCTCACAACACGAGGGTGTTGCTTGGTTCTCTTCCTGAGTATAATAAGGAGAATGGATTGGAGAGTGCAAGAGAATGTTGGATTCAGCTGCCTCTAATGGTTTTGGCCTTAGTTTTAATAATTTTCAATAAAAATGTTTTAATCATTCCATACATTATCTGGAAATGCATGTTCATATCATCTGGCTGCTTGGGGCCACGATCTGTGAATTCACTTTTCTGATCTTATTCCTTCATCCATTTTGACCAGTAGGTATTGAGACACTGGGATGCATCAGACACTGTGGGGACTTGGAGACCCTGCCCTCAAGGAATGGTCACTTGTGGAGGATAAGACACTCATGGTGGAAGAGGAGACAGGGACCACCCAAAGGTTCCTCTGGCCTTTTAGCCTCCTCCATCATTATACACTCTCCTGATCCAAACTGGATGGATGAGGCTAGAAGGCCATGGGGGACCACAAAGGGCCTCTCACACCATGCTGACAACCCTGCTTCTGGGGTGCCATTGAAGAATGCAAGCAGCAGGGGAGCATCATCTGATTTACATTTCGTGTAAAAATGCCTGCTGGCAAAGGTTTGCTCCAAAGTGGAAAGGGGAAACATTTGGTGTGCAACAGCCAGGACTGCAAGTTCAAGCAAGTTCTTTCACGGGCTCCAGCTGCCTTTGCTTCCTGGATCTTAGACTGGAAGGACCCTTGGGGATTAACTTATCCAGCCGTCTTATCTCATATTTGAGGACAGTAATGCTCAGAAAAGTGACTTGCTTGTGGTCAGTCTGTCCTGGGCTCTGCCCAAACAGCTGTTTTGATGACCAAGTTGATTGACCTGGAGAGGGATAGGGGAACTAGGTGTAAGTGTCACGATGGATCATCAGGGTAGCTCACCCACATGCTGGAAACACAAGGCAATGCGTTTCCCCTCAGCAGGGATCAGAATTTTATCCATGAATATTAAGGATAAGAATGTACTTTCAATATTATGGGTTAAAAAAAAGTAATTGGATGATCATGCAATCAGATAAGCAAGTCTGTAGTGATTCCAAGGCTTAATGCCCAGGTACAGCCACAGGCTGTTTATTATTGTTTTTTCTGTTGGCGGGATCAACCGGGTACCAGGCTATTTATTTTGGCTTCAAACCGAGATGATGTTTGACACCTCAGGCTTCCAGCTGTCAGTGTAGTGGCTCAAAGTCTTCTCTCTCCAGTTGAGAGGACATCTATTTGATCAAAATAGCATTGTCTGGCTTATCAGTTACATCTTATAAGCATGTTTCCATGAGTTAGAAACAACCACCACCCCAAAAACTACAACTGTGTTCTCTGTCCCATGAAAGGGCGGGCGTGTGGACACAATGTATATTTTTTTCTCCTCAAACAACACAGTGAAGTGATTCAGAGCATGGAAGTGGGGTCAGGCAGGGTGGACTGTGTTGCTCACTCACCACCTGTATGTCCTGGGCCAGTTAAATAACCCCTCAAACCCTTTTTCCTCATCTAGTAGGTAGGGATAATATAGTCTTACCAGATTCACAGAACACTTCTGGGATTAAATGAAGTAAGGGATAGAAAAGATTCCACACTGGGCTTGGGATATAAAAGCATTTGGAAGAAGAAAAGTAGTTAATTGTTTTGCTTCTAAATGATTGAATTTTTCTATGCAAAGACTTGGAGAAGAATTTCCCTGGAGATTGACCCAGAATGAAATATTATCGTTGACTCTCAGTTATCAGCTCTACAATGGAGAACTTGAAAATCATTTACCTTGGCCTCAGAAACAAATTATGCTTTTTTTTTTTTTTTGATGGAGGGGCAATAAACGCACCTTGTTTGCCTTTGTGTTTGGCCTCTGGCTGGTAGTCTTTGAGGGACTTGCTTCCTGAGAGTGATGGGAGGTGCCTGTGCAGAGAATGTCAGGAAGAGGGTGCCTGCCATTCACCAACATTTGCCACAATGTTGAGCTGGAAAAAACGTCTTTCTCTCAAGTGTATTACTAAATTTATGAAGGTGCCTGGTAACATCTGCCAGAAGAGCCAATATTCCCGTCTGATTGACCACAGTCATTCACGAGTCTTCACTATTTGTCCCAAAACAAGCAGGATTTCTTCATAATCTCCCTTGAGGGCCTGCTCTAGGACACGAAGTAATTTTTCTAATCTCTTATCTTCAAGTAACTGGAGGAATTTGCTGTTATTTCTGCAGCACTCAGGCCTGAGCTTTGTGGAATTTGCATGCCAGGGAAGTGAGGGCATTGGAAAATGAGCGAAGAATAAAGGAGCATTACAGGGCTCTTCTATGGTGAATTTTCAGGTCAAGCATAAAAGAATTGTTTCCCATTCTTTCTGATATGTTAAGGGCCTCACACGTGCTAACTCTTTGCTAGATGCTGTATGGTTTACAGAAGGAGAGTTTTCTGGCTGTTATTCTTAGGGAATCTACCATCAATATAGAAAAATACAATTTTCCAAATGGGAAAGGATAAATTCAGATGAGATAGCTGAGGTGCAGGGTAAAGAAAACAGAATTCCACTAAACATCTACAGTTCAGGTCCCAGTCACCTCCCTAGCCTTGTTTACTCAGCCCCACCCCACCTCAGGTTCTTTATCTGCAAACCCATGATGATACCGACTGCCCAGGGCTGTTGTGGGAAGGAAAGGGATTCTGTATGTGATAGCACACAGTGGTGGCCAGTCCTGAGAAGTGTAAGTGTCTGGAAGCTGTTGCGTGAATCCTGTTGATCAACATCTGCACAGCCTCACCCCGACCTGTGAGCCCCATTGTCTTTGCTTTCTTCCCGGGGAACTTTGCGTTTCCATACACAGTGTCATTCCCCAGTCCCTGGGAAAGGAATCCTGACTTTCTCACTGGGCTATGCTAAAAGTCTCAGTCAGTCTGATCTCTGTTCCACATCGTTTGTCCCTTTCCCCTGTGTTACAGTTGTATATACTTCATATCTTTCATCCCACAGCATCTATCTCAGTGCCTTATACACATAAGAGACCTTAAGTACTTTTCAAAAATAAAAGGATTTTTATGGATTTAGTGACTTGCACTGGCATGGGATGTGTGTTTTAAGAAATGAGTGTTAGACCCCTGGAGGAGGCAGAATTTCTGGGATATCGTGGATCTGGCACTGTGCTAGAGCTTTCGCAGAGGTTACGTCATTCCCTCATGGCAATACTATCCTCATTTAACAGATAAGAAAACTAAGTCTTCCAGATATGTTGGACCAGCCCAACCTTATCCAACTGGTAAGTGGCAGAGTTGGGATTCAGATTCACAGCTGCCTCACTTCCGGTCTGACATCGGGAAGAGAAACATTGGGCACCCACTCAGCATCTCAGATCACATGTAGGCACAACTTCTTATACATAAATTCTTACACACAGAATTACATACATGCATAGCCAACCTGGGAGGCAATTCTTAGAAGCCAAAATATGTGTTTCAGATTATTCTAGACACATTGCTAGAGACCTGAACCATCAGTTTCTTTGCTGGGCGCGATGGCTCACACCTGTAATCCCAGCACTTCAGGAGACGAAGGCAGGTGGATCATTTGAGGTCAGGAGTTCAAGACTAGCCTGACCAACATGGTGAAACCCTGTCTCTACTAAAATTACAAAAAAAAAAAATTATCTGGACAGTTGTGGTGCATGCCTGTAATCCCAGCTACTTGGGAGGCTGAGGCAGGAGAATCACTTGATCCTGGGAGGCAGAGGTTGCACCAAGATAGTGCCACTGCACTCTAATCTGGATAACAGAGTGAGACCCTGTCTCAAAAAAGAAGTCAGTTTCTTGTCACGTTAGAAGTAGAGGTAGAATTTGACCCACCACTGGTCTCATCCCTTCTCCAGCAGACCTTCCTTGCATACCAGTTCTCCCTCAGTCTTAGACCATTTCTTCACTGCCTTGCAGCAAAATCATATCAGGGATCTGTTTGTACTCACTGATGCCTTTCCATTTTCCTCCCCTAATAAATTAGTTTGTATAGTTGGTCTTAGAAGTCAAACTTTTTGTTTCTCCCCTGACACTATAACTGCTAGGTCTTATTGTTTTCCTGCTCAGATAGGTTTTATAGAATATTTTTAAAGTACATTGTTTAGGGAATTTCCTTTCTTGTCATGTTGTGATTTTCTGGAAGAGATCATCCAGAAGAGCCTTCATTGTGTCACCCTGCTTCGAAGTGGGTCTGTGCCTGGTAGTGTCTGTGATCCATTGGGCTCCATGTTCTCCTCACCACAAAGACTTCTTTTCCCAGCCCAGAGGAATTTTAGTCCAAGCACCAAATAGAGATTTCCAACTCATACCTCTCTCATTTTATCTAATAGGTGGTCACAGGCAGTTATGTAGGGTCAGCCCACGCTGCCTCTTACTAGCCATGTGACCTCAGACAAGTTATCTTTTCTGAGCTTCAGTTTCCTCATACATTTAAAAATGTGGGTTGAGGATGCCAAATGTTAGCAGGCTTGGTAGAGTCAGGATTCCCATCTCCCAGGAATAAAATGGCCGAGGATGCGCCAGGCGAATGCACCCTTTCCTTGTAGCCAGGGCATGGTTTCCAAATCTCTGTCTGGCTCCAAGCCAGGCCATGTTAGAGCCCTGATCACTGCTTAAGACTCAGATTAGAGCAGTGGTCGTCAAGCAGAGGGCCTGCAAGGGACATTAAGCAGTGTCTGGAGACACAGTTGGTTGTCACGACTGGAGAGGGGGCGTACTCATAGCATCTAATGCATTGAATGCATAGACGCATAGTGTCTCATAGCATCTAATGCATAGAGACCAGGGTGCTAGTAAACATCCTGCAGGGCACAGGACAGCCCCCCCCAGCAAAGAATCATCCAGCCCCGTATGTCAGTCTGGTCACAGCATGGCAAGGTTAAGGCACACTGGACTCGAGGGAAGCTGAAGGACCTCGTTCTTATCACCTTCCTATAGCCCACATCCCAGTTGGCTCTTGGCACTGGGGGAGGAAGTGGAGTTCCATGGAAGTTCTCGTAAGTCTTCATTCAAGTGGAGAGCAAAGTAGCCATCCATCCAGGTGTCAGGCAACAAGGACTATCACAAAGGCATTTAGGCTGAGGGGGAAATGCTAGGAGTGGCCCTCCTAAAATCAGGGACCACCAAAGATGCTATCACCATTATTACTTAGCATTTTTCTTGAGGTTCCAGTCAACACAATCAGACAAAAAAATGAATTAGAAGTATAAGTACTAAAAAGGAAGAGGTAAATTAATCATTAATAGCAGACAATTTGAAAAATCCAGGAGAATCAACTGGAAAACTGTTACAAAAACTGAGGGTTCAGTATAATGGCAGGGCACAGAATGATAAACAAAAATCAGTACCTAGCCTATACGTGTGCGACCAGATAGAAGACATAACAGAAGAAAGCCCCCATTTACCAGAGGAATTTAAAATATAAAATAATAGCCTGTATTATTTTGAAGTGGATTCCATTACAATTAACATATAAACCCAAAATAACTGTGCTCTAAATAAGATACAAGTTTATTTCTTTTTCATATGAAAGTTTTCTGAAGGCTGATAGTCCAGTGACCATTGCTAGGACTTAGTCCTTATCTTTATGGTTGTAGGTAGCTGCTACTACTTTAGGCATTATATCCTCATTCATGCAATATACAGAATATATAGAAGAACATATATGTATGTGTGTATATATATGTGTGTGTGTGTATATGTGTGTGTATATACATATGTATATATGTATAAACATGTATATATACACAGATATATGTGAAATACGTATGTATATATGTATAAACATATATATGTATATATACACACACACACACACACACACACACATATATATAGAGAGAGAATATATAGAAGGAGGAAAGAAAAAGAAGAGTAAAGCTCTTCCTTTTAAGGAGACTTCCACACATCTGATTGCCTAGAACCTAGTCACATAACTACACCCAGCTCCAAGCGCAGCTTTTAATTCTAGTTCATGGCTACGTAGCTATGTGCCTGGCTTAAAAAATAGAAAGTAAATGTTCTCTTACAAAGGAAGAAAGTAAGAATAGATATTGGGACAACCAGCAATCTGCCAGAAAATGTCATAAGAAATTTACAAGATCTATATGAGAGAATTTTAAAATGCTTCTAAGGGACACAGATGACATGAAAATGGAAAGACATTATTGGATAAGAATGGAAGACTTAACATCATAAATATATCAACTCTCCCTAAGTTAATTTATAACTTTAAACATATTCACAATAAAGACATCACCAGGATTGTTTTTTAACTAGACAAATGATTCTAAGGTTCATATGGAAAAATAAACAGGAATGGCCAGGAAATTTTGAAAAATAATAATACGTAGACTGGTACTACCGAGTGTTAAAAGGCATTATAAACCTGCAATAATTAAAAGAGTGTGGTATAGAGTGACATTGTAGAATAAAAGGTACAGGAAAAATCTAAGTGCACGAGAGGATTTAGTGCTAGTATTTGATAAAGGTGGTATTTCAATCAGTGAGGAAAAGTGACCTATTCTACATATGGTATTGGGACAACTTGCTAAGTTTCTGAAAACAAGTGAAGCTGGATATATATCACACATCTTTTATCAGAGCAAGTCCCAAATATATCAAAGACTTACATTTATCAAATGAAAACATAAAAGTACTAGGAGAAACCTTGGGAGAATACTTTTGTAACTTTGAAATGGGTAAAGCCTTTCAGATTAAGACATAAAATCCAAACTCATGTTATAAAACATCAATTCAGTTACATAAAAATAAATAATATTGGCATGAAAAAACCACCATAAGCAATGCCAAAAGTCAGACAAAAAACTGGGATAAGTGTTTGCAATTCTTATCTTACTGTTTGCCCTTTCATGCTTGAAGTTTGTTTCCTAATATAGAAAGAGCTCCTAAAAATCGATAAAAAACAAACACCACAAAAGAAATATGGGCAACAATTCATGGGAAAAAAATACAGATCTCTTTTGAATATATGAAAATATGCTCAAATTTACAGAGAAACTTAATAATATAATGAGGTACTGTTTTCACCCATCAAACTACCAAAACTTGATAATATACCATGTTGGCAAGGATGTGGGAAGCAGGCACTGTCATATGTTGCTAATGGAAGTATAAATTGTTCTGCCTCCGAGAAGGGCAGTTTGGCGACATCCATCAAAATTCACATTCTTGTAGTACCTGATTCAGAAATTTCTTTTCTAGGAAATGTGTACAGTTATCTTCACACATATGTGAAATGTCCTATGTAGACGGTTATTAACAGCAGCACTGTTTGATAGCATATGCTAGAAGCATCCTAAATGTCCCCCAATAAATACAGTGGAGTATTATATAGCCACAATAAAGAATTAGAAGGCTCTTGAAGTGCCAAGACAGAAAGAGCTTCAATATATATTAAGTGAAAAAGATAAAGTCCCAAAGAACGTGTACAGTAAGCTCTCATTTTGTTAAATGAGGGGAAATGAATATATAATCATATTTTCTTATTTATATATAAAGTATGATCAAGAGAATACACAGGGCATGAATAAAAAGAAATCGCCTGTTGAGAGAGAAAAGGGTGTCAGGGAATGGATACAGGAGGGAGAATTTTTACTGCATGCCCTTTCATGCTTTTTGGTTTTTTGAACACATGAATGTATTACCTATTGAAGAAAAATTGAATGAAACTGTAAATAGATAAATGAGTATAGGCTAGTCACATTGGCTCATATATTGGGAAAGAAATTTTGCTGGGTTTCCCCCCTCTATTAAAAAAATGACCTCCCTCTTTAAAAAATGTCCCATTCCTCAAAAGTACCCTGGCCTTGCATTTGAGGACCGAGTACACAGGGACTAATATCTGGGCAGTTGTCCCTCCCTCTTTGCAAAGCTGTCAGTCTCCAGCAAGTTTGATGAGTACTTGCTACCTGCCTGACCATGTCCTGAACACCGAACACCATGGAAACCCTCAGGAGAATAGACAGCCTGCCCAGTTCTGCCCTGCCAGCAGGACCCCAAAGTAAGCAAGGCTGGGAAACCATTATTCCCAATCTTCCTCCCCAGGAATGTCTACAGGCCCCTAGCAAAGAGGCAGCACTCAAAACATACAGCCAGGAGACTCCTGGGGCAGGAATAAGGGGTGGAAATTCAGAGGTCCTGGGGTAGCAGGGCTGGTAAGAAAACCATGAAGGAATCTCTTAGGGAAAGACTAACTCATTCTCTTCCTACCACCTTCCACCTCCACTGCATCTTGCCCCTACCCCCACCCCTGAGCCATCATGGCACTGGGCTTGCCTGAGCCATCCCATCCACTGAAACCCCACTCATGAACTGCTTGCCACTGAGAGCCCAGTGCCAGGCAAGTTTAGTCCCAGAGGTGTGAGCTCTTTTCTTTATAATGGAACTGAAGACCCCCAGAGAAATAGAAAGTCCTGGCAATGGCCCTTCTGGCTCCCAGAAGTCTTTGGACCCACTCTAACTTTTTCTGTCATTAAGGAAAGGAACATAAGTCCCTAACTCTTCCTGGACTTGGTTTTATATAGACAGTTAGAGTTTTCAAGAAATACAGAGGGGTAATTGGAGGAAGTGACCAAGGGCAGGCTTCAGGCCTCAGTGGCAAGACAGCAGGAGGAAGCATTTTGGCCAGGGCCTCCCCCAGTCATAGCCAAGGGCAGCTGCTGCGTGCTGCCTGCAGACCATGCTTGGCTGTGGCAGCCACCCTGGACCACATTTCCCCTGGGGAGAAGAAAGGGTAGAAAGCAAAGGGAGGGTAAGCATCTGGGGCCAGTGCAGGGGCAGGCAAAGAAGAGCAGGAGCTGGGGAGCAGTGAGGCCTTCCTCCTTCTTTGCCCCGCCTGAGGCAACTCCGGGCAGAAGGAAAGGCGGAGCCTTGCAGCCTGAGTCAGAAAAGGGGCAAGGTTCAAGCTGGCTTGGAATCTTCTGAATCCATTCAATGTATGCAAAATTAGAAGAAGTCCTTCCTCCGACATAACAAAGGCTTTAAAAAGAGTGCTTAGGTGGTGGCATTTGGGGTATTTTATGAAGTTGGGCTTGGTGCCTGGCATTAGAGGAAGTCAACCAATGTGAAGGCAGGAGGGCAGAGGAGCGTGGCACACAGGGACAAGGATGCTGGCTTGCAGGGCAGATCCACCAAGCCTTCACCACCTGTAATCACCTAACTTCTTCTGGCTTCCATTGACTTATTTCTGTAAGGGTAGTTGCCACGTGTGCTTGTTCTAACTCACAGTGCTGTGCAATGGAACTGTTTAATGGAATTCACAGTGCTGAGCGTGGACCGTGAACTGCGAGGTGCTTCCCACACATAAAGAAGCATCATTGTTGTTCCTTTTCCAATTAGTATCACCATTGTGCTGATCGTGTGTGCCATGGGGGTTGGCAGCACTGGATACTACAAAATAGAGGAAATAGAGGGGCATGTGACTCAGTGGGGCCCCAGCTGTCAGCTTCTCAAGGACTCGGACATTTGCAAGTAGGCACACAGTTCACCCAGTTCCCTTGAACTTGGTTCCTTCATGAAGAAAGTGAGTGTGACAATGTTAAAGACCTTCTACTTTACACACATCATCAGTCCTTCACATAAGCCATAAGCAGGAGCGTGTCATTCTGATTCACCAGATAAGGTCACAGACCAGCAAGGTGACTTTACCAAGACAAGGCTGCAACCAGTGCTACAAACTCAGGCCCTGAGTCCCTACCCAGTATTTGTCTCACTGCTCCATCACCCATAGCCAGAGCTGGGCCTTGACCACACACAGTGGCCAGGGTCGGGGTTGGGGAACCCTGGTCCCAGGGGGTCAGCTTGGTTGGGCTCACTGTTCTTTCTGTAGTTCATAAGCATTTGCTTAGAGCAGCACATTTTATATGCTCTTTTCTCTCAAGAAGTCCCAGCTGTAAGCAGAAACGGGGTCATGGGTACAATGCAGGCAGGTCCTAAAGTGCTTCCTGCCCCACCTTTGCGCTCAGGCCTGGATCCCTGGCAATGACCAGAGTTCACATCTTGACACCAGCAGGCCCCCCTGCTTTCTGTGTGCAGAGGAATGGGCTTTATTTGCAAGACCCTTCACCCTCCATCCCAGAATGGCTGTTGCGGGGAGCCCAGGGTGGAGACCACAGTGCGGTCTGGGTTCTTCTACGGGATCAGGCTTGCAGGTTCCAGGCATGGTGGCAGGGAATTCTTACCTAGAACCCCAAAGTGTAAAACAGGCCCCAAGGGAGCTGCACTGTTTGAGACTGGCATGCCCCTATGGCTCTTGCTTGCCGCACAGAACCACGTGGGCTCTGTGGGTCCAGGTGATTATAAGCAATGTGCCTTCCTTCCCGCCTCCAGACCTTTCCCCCACCCAGTCTGCTGGCCCCTAGGAAAGAGATCTTACAAATGCATTGTGCTCATGCAGGCAGGATGCTTATTGCTGTTAGCATGCATTTCAAATTCTTTTTCCTAGCATTCCAGGCTCTTTGAGCAAAACATTCCTGTCTTGCTTCACCATTCACTGCAGCCCAATTCTCTGGCCTCCTCACTCCCTTTTGCATCAGGTATACTGGCCTTCTCCTCTCTCCCATCTTCTCTCCTCACAGTGTATCCAACCCTTACCTCCTAGCCAAGTTTCTCTTGAGGGGCGCTGTTTCCTGGAGGCCCTCACTGCCTGCACTAGCTGTTTGTGGTCTCCCGCTCTGACACATAATAGCTCGCATGGTGCTCTATAAAGTAGCGCCTCTTACGTGCTTTTATCTCTTTCATTGATGTCCCTATGTGTCATGCAGGGACCCCCAGCTGATCCCCATGGTTAGTTCATGAGGGACAGGGGTAGATGCTTCTTTCTTTCATAGCAGGGTCTGATTAATATGAATATGGGTGCATAGCAGGGCTTCCATATATACCTACTGACTTAGATCTATTAAACCACAGCAGTTGATATATTCCTGGGGTTACGGAAGTTCCTCCCTCTTGCTGAAGAGAGCGGAGGTGCCATTAGGGGCTGACTAACGTGAGAGACAGCCCCTGGACTGAGATGGATTTCAAGAAATGCAAGCTTCTTTCAGGACTTTTTTTCTGGAGATTTCCCTAAGATATGCACATACCTTCAACTCAAGAAGATTATATTGGGGTGAGTGGCATGTTGACAATATGGTCTTGGCCTATCTTGCAGGGATTTGAAACTGGACAACATCCTTCTGGATGCAGAAGGTCACTGCAAGCTGGCTGACTTTGGGATGTGCAAGGAAGGGATTCTGAATGGTGTGACGACCACCACCTTCTGTGGGACTCCTGACTACATAGCTCCCGAGGTAAGACCTGTGTGCAAAGGTTCACCTCCTCCTGGTGCCAGGACCGAGGCAGTGGTCCAAACCCATGCACTGGGGTCATCTAGTGGTCCTGGGGGAAGGCTCTTGAAAACCAGGATGGATTCTAGGGAGGAGGGAGAAAAGGGAAGGTAAAAAGTTTGCTGATTGATGTCTGTCAAGAAGTCCTAGTGTTGGGGAGATGATGAGTGAAATGAGAGTAACAGGCTATTTCCCAAACCTGGGCAAGTTCTCATTGAACATCTTTCCCATCCGAGTCCAGAACCACCAATAAATCTAGGACCAAGAGAAATTTGTTGACTTTTATTATTGCTTTCATGTCTTTAAAATCAGAATAGGGTGGGCACAGTGCCTCACGTCTATAATCCCAGCACTTTGGGAGGCCAAAGCAGGCAGATCGCTTGAGCCCAGGAGTTCAAGACCAGCCTGGGCAACGTGGTGAAACTCTGTCTATACAAAAAATACAAAAATTAGCCTGGCATAGTGGTGCAAACCTGTAGTCCCAGCTACTCGGGAGGCTGAGGTGAAAGGATCAATTGAGCCAAGAAGATTGAGGCTATAGTGAGCCATAATTGTACCCTCTGTCTATACAAAAAATACAAAAATTAGCCTGGCATAGTGGTGCAAACCTGTAGTCTCAGCTACTCGGGAGGCTGAGGTGAAAGGATCAATTGAGCCAAGAAGATTGAGGCTATAGTGAGCCATAATTGTACCATTGCTCTCCAGCCTAGGTGACAGAGCAAGACCCTGTCTTAAAAAAAAAAAAAAAAAAAAAAGTAAAAAATAAAATCAGAATAAAGGAGCATTACTAATCACAGGAGCACTTCACTTTATCAGCTATAATTTACTGACAGTAAAACCAGGAACCGTTTGCCATTTCCCGCATAGTGGCAGTTCTACTATGCCACTGTGAATGAGTGACTGCGCCTCATTGTATACAGATATCAGAGATATTCACTGTGGCCCACTCCAATAGGTTGCCTTTCGTGAAAGTTGTTTGGGATGTTTTGCTTGGCATAAAGTGTTTGTTTGCCTTATTCCTGCCCAAACTGAGAGATACCTGGTATGATATGATTCAGGTTTAAGACATGGCCTGTCATAGACATTCAAAATGATCTTCATGGTTCTGAGACATGTAAGATAAGAAAGAAGTACCAATCCCCACTAACATCGCCCATGGCGGATAGGTATTAGCACATTCAGAGCTCATTTCTTTCAGTGGGCATTGTTAGAACACCTGCTAGGCACAAAGCAATATGGGGATAAAGAAATCACTGAGACACTTGTCCTATTCTAAAGAAACTTTTGGTCTAAAGGGAGTGACAGATAAGTAAACAACTAATTAAGCAGAATAAATAGGCAGATAAAACAAGATAGTATCCTCAGGGATCAGGAAAGGCTTCTTGGAGCACCTGGTGGATGAATTGAGTTGTAAAGAATGAGGATTTCCTTTGACGGAAGGGGTGGGGAGGGTATTCCTGAAAACAACAGGACTGGAACCGGGGCAGGACAGGAAAGGAGGTTCAGTGTCCCTGGGCCCTGGATCCTTTAAGGGCAGGGTCTGTGTTTCTAATCTGGGTACTGCCAGGACCCGGCACACAAATTAGGCTCTTATAGAAAGGTTTGTTAAAAAATGAGAACTTATGACATTCCAACGTGAGCAAAGGCCAAGGGACAAAAACATCTTGGTCTTTTCCAGGACAGTTAGAAAGTATAGCTAGATCACAGGGTTTCCTGGTACTCATCGTAATGAATGAGATTGGGATAAAGACCCAAGGAATGTGGCTTTGATCCTGTAGGATCTGTGGACCCACTCAGGGTTCCAGTGGAGGAGGGTCCTAGTCAGATCCATCCCAGGAAGAAGGCAGGCCACAGCCATGCAGATCAGAAGGCAGGGAGTGAGGGACTGATGGTCAGGAGGCTTCAGAGACCAGACAAGACAGGGGAGGCCTGAGGAACATCTCAAAGTGAAGGTGATGAGTAATAGGTGGTTTCCCTTTAGAACCTTATCTTCTAAGAGATCTGAAGAGTAGGGATTTCAGGCTCTCTGCGAGTGTATTCCCTTAGCAAGAACACTAGGAATTCAACCTTCAAGTAGCAATAAATGAAAGTGAGAGCTTTCAACAGGGAACTGCTTTTCTTGTCTTCTTCATTCATTCTTCATTGTCAGAATACTCAGTTCCAGTTCCTCTGTAAGTCGATGCCAGAGTCTAACAGTTGACAGCCCATGGTATAGTGAAGGACCCAACCCAAGACAGAACGTTCACTTTATGATGAACAAAACAGCCACTCAGCTTTCATGAAAAGCAATCCATTGACGAGATTCACAATGAACAACTCTGATCTCTGTTCACAGTGAAGCACAGACACTCTTCCTTCCTGCTCTAGCCTTTGTGCCCACTATGCAGAAACATCTCTGCACTGGCAGTGACAATCCCTGGTCTTGCTGTAGGCAAATTACAGCTGATAAAGGTATTGCTGCCTTCATCGAGGGCTACTGGGAAGATTAAATGAGATGATGCCTCTAAAGCGTTGGCCCAGTGCGCAGCCCACAGGGAGTGCTGGCTCAATGGTGGCTTCATTATTATCATCATTGTTGGGTTGTGTGATGGGATAGGAAACCCAATCCTGAGAATTGAGTCTTGAGTCCAGGCTTGACCACAAATGCACACGTGTGACCTTGATGAAGTCACAAAATGTTTTTGAGTCTCAGGTTTCTCATCTTTCAAAGGAGCCATAACTCCTGCCCTACCTACCTCATCAAGCTGCTTTGAGAATCTAATGAGATTAGAGCATGGAAATGCTTGAGAAAGCAGAAGCCTCTATTCAAATGGGAGAGGTGATAAGGTGCTGAGCTAACCTCAAAACCAGAGACACCTTCGGAGGCATGAGCTCTGCCCCAAGGCTTCTCTTCCTACCACATGGTATGCCCCGTGGCCCCCCCTCTGCTTTCTCCACTCCCCTCCCCTGCTCCCCAGGAAGTGGCCACCAGCCTTTGGTAATGGCATCATCAGGCCTAATGCCTCCTCCCTTCTCCCCAGCTCTGACGCAATTGAGGGGTTGGCTGCCACTCCAGGTGCCTTCCCGTGGCATGGAAGCCTTGCCCTTCTGCCCAGATCTATTGCCGACAGTTAATTAGGAAGCAGATAATTAGAACCACGCCTAAAAGGAATCTTACAAAAGATGCCACCCAAAATGAGAAGGCTGTGGAAGGGGCCTGGAGCGGGGTGGCAGGGTGGCTCTGCAGTTTCCACAGCACCATCCAGTCTCAGCACACACAAGCCACCTTCTCCCCACCCCTTGAAGGCACAGAACCCAGCTGACTCCCTCTGAGAAGCTGGAGGGTGGCCACCGTAACACCCAGTGTGCCCTGAGCCCAGGAGAGAAGGGAGCATGCCCGGTAGATACACACAGTGGCCATGCATGCTAGCCAGTCACAAAATGTTGTCTGTCTCCTGGATGATAGAACAGGCTGGCCACAGTAATGTGCTCAGTAGCATGTTACAGCTCCTACCCTCTGGTACCTTTTGGTTGCACTGGGGAGACAGTTGGCCATGAAAAAATAACTAACAATGCAGTGGTATGTGGAAAGTGAGAAAGTGCCTGCAACTCGTGGGGACAGGCAGGGGTCTTAAGTTGGGTGCTGTATCTTTCGAGGGTGAGGGAGGAGTTGGCATTGGCTTTGGAGGACAGAAGAATCACTGGCTCCTCAGTGGAGCCCATGGCTCTGACCTTACAGCTCGAGGAACACTAACCACTGGGCTTAGACCAAAGGTATTAGCTAAAAAGGTTACCAGACCCGAGTAATGTAGAGTTGGCTGCATTTGCTCACATTCCTTTTCATTCCAAATTCAGAAGATTCCTAAACTGTGAGTGTTTTAACTGTTTCTAAATGTTTCTTCTATCCAAATCTGTCTAGTTAATCCTAAGCAATTTGTAATCTCTAGAAGGGTATTTTGAGTAGACCACAGAAAGTCCAGATAGTTGAATTCAGCCTCCTCTTCCCTGGCCACCATGAAATCTGAGAACTAAATTGGAGCCTTGTCCCCAGCCTGAGACGTTATCTGCCCAAGGTGTCGTATGGGCTGGAATGACGAGGCATGAACTTTACCTTATTTTTCAGGGTCCTCCAAGTGTTCCCCCTTTCAGGACATGCACACCAATCTTGTTTCTCCTTCACTTTTTGAAATTCTTTATAGAATTCTGGACCTGGATAGGCCATCTCATCCACCCTCCTGTTTCTGGGCAGAGCCATGCCTCATCCCACTCTAATAAGAAGAGAAAATAATTGTGGAATGGGAATATCACTTCATGATCTCTTCCTTGTAGAGGGGACAGCTCAGCATTTATTTTTCCTCTGAGCCAAACACATCATTGACCTGCTACATATTTTATTTATATATGTTATATTTTAAAGGCATACTGTAAAATGCAAAGCTCTCTACAGCTGAAAGGTGATATTAAATTCTAGTCTTTTCTATTGGATCTCATCTCCATATATATATATGATATATATGTATGAATATATATCATCATTGACTTGCTACATATTTATATGTGTGTGTGTATCATGTATTTATGACATATGTATATGGAGAGCAGACCAAATAGAATAGCCAATCAGAAAAGATCCTTTTTTTTTTTTTTTTTTTGAGATAGGGTCTCACTCTGTTACCCAGGCTGAAGTGCAGTAGCATGATTATGACTCACTACAGCCTCAACCTCCCAGGCTCGAGTGATTTTTCCACCTCAGCCTTCTGAGTAGGTGAGACTACAGACATACCACCATGCCCAGCTAATTTTTTTTTTTTTAAAAAGAGACAGGGTCTTACCATATTGCCCAGGCTGGTCTCAAATTCCTGGACTCAAGTGATCCTCCCACCTCAGCCTCCCAAAGTGCTAGGATTACAGGTGTGAGCCACTGTGCCCAGCCAGAAAAGATGTCTTGTATTTAGTAGCATCATATCATGCATGCATTTAATCTGAGTGAATTTGACTCTACACCTTTGGCTAGAGGAAAAAAGACAGACAGCATAGATAAGACAAGTGACCGTTGTCAAAGGCAAAATGTACCAATCAAGGAGATGGTTTGATTCTGGCTATTACAATGGGGGTTCATTAGTGAAAGTGGCCCCAAAGGAAAGGAAGGGGGCCTAGGGTTTCGTAGAGGCAAAGTGGGGGATTCCTCAGTGTATCTTATGGGAATCATGATGAACAATAGAGATGGGTTTTTTCTTAGAATATGCAAGAGTATGCTGGTCCTTTATAGGTAGACCATGACAGGGTGGGAAGACTTATTCATTGCAGTTTCCTCTGCAGGAGCACAGGGCTCAGGTAAATTCAGTGTTGCACCATTTAAAGAAGACCTCTGCTCACCTTTCCACTCAGGCAGTGAGCTGTGCCCTGCACTGTGTGTGAGATGGGAGACCTGACCTCGCTGCACTCTGAGTCACTTACAGCTCGCTCATTCTCTCAGTCTGCATCGTGCTCCCCTGACCCTGATTTTAGTGTCAAAATATGCAGTTTTAAAAAATGTGGCCCTCATGCCAGTCAGGAACTTTCTCTGGTGCTCATGTTCCCATTGGAAGACAGACTGTCGATATTGACTTTGGAAAGACGATAGCCAGTCCCCAACATAGTGCCTCCAAACTCAACTGTCACTGAATTTGCTGATTTAGAACTTCACATGGACTAGGACTCAACGGTAGGGAGGAGCAAGTTAAAATTGAAGTCCTTCCCACGGGCGTTCATAGCACGGGTGTCACTGGGGTGGGAGCCTTTGATGGTGCCTGACATTGCCGGTTTCCTGAACAGATCCTGCAGGAGTTGGAGTACGGCCCCTCCGTGGACTGGTGGGCCTTGGGGGTGCTGATGTACGAGATGATGGCTGGACAGCCTCCCTTTGAGGCCGACAATGAGGACGACCTATTTGAGTCCATCCTCCATGACGACGTGCTGTACCCAGTCTGGCTCAGCAAGGAGGCGGTCAGCATCTTGAAAGCTGTGAGTCCCTGCCCCTCACCCATGGCTGTGCTCTCCTGGGATCCTCCCCTACACACACACACACACACACACACACACACACACACACACACTCCCTTCTCCCTTTGGCTGGACAGCCTCCCTTTGAGGCCGACAATGAGGACGACCTATTTGAGTCCATCCTCCATGACGACGTGCTGTACCCAGTCTGGCTCAGCAAGGAGGCGGTCAGCATCTTGAAAGCTGTGAGTCCCTGCCCCTCACCCATGGCACACACACACACACACACACACACACACACACACACACACTCCCTTCTCCCTTTCTCTGTCCAGCTTTCTCCCTCCCACCTGTGCTCATCACCATGGAATGGGAAGGACTAAGGGCAGTTGCCACTGGGAGTTCAGGCACAGTGCAGAGAGCTGCTGCCAAGAGAATGGGGCCTGAGATGACTTGCTCTTGTGGTGGGAAAAGGAGCGCATGTCTGTGCTTCCTGAGATAAGGCACTGTGTACATCTGTGTCCTCCAGCCTTTCAGAGGGAACAGAAGCAACTCAACTTTGCTGACATCACCTCTGCCACTTCCATCACTTCCTTACCTGTGGCCTGTCTTCATCAGGGACCTGTGAGGGAGAACAGAGAGGAGGGGAGGGACGGCGGGCACTGCCCAACTGTGTCCATGACAGCATCGTTGTGGCTCAAGAGCAAATCAGAAAAGATCTGGTCCACTGGAAATTCATGCAGTCCCACTGGATGTAGACACATAATACAGAGACTGACTCTGCCCTAGGAATCATCCCTCACATGGGAAAACCCCTTATGCTTTCTCAGCACAGCCATCTCTGCGATGTAACAATGCTTGTACTGTGTCAAGTAAGTGATGTTACCTGTCCCCTTTTGAAATCCATGAAAGCTGAGGTGCAGGGAAGTTAAGCAAGAAGTCTGCCCAAGGTCACCCCTCTGAGCTAAGACAGGATGAGGGTGACAGCCCAGGGACCATGACTTCCAGAACTTGGCTTCTTCCACGCATCCGAATGCCCCAAAATTCAGTCGTTTGCACATTGTAGTCACAAAATTTGCCATCTTCAAGTGTCTTCTGCACTATTAGTTGCTTTTCTTGTTCTTTTAATCAACTTCCAGTATTTACCTGATTATATGTATTTTATGAAGATTTTTTTTTTTTTGGAGATGGAGTCTCGCTGCGATGGCCAGGCTGCATTGCAGTGGTGCTCTCTTGGCTCACTGCAACCTCCTCCTCCTGGGTTCAAGTGATTCTCCTGCCTCAGCCTCCTGAGTAGCTAGGATTACAGGCACCTGCCATCATGCCTGGCTAATTTTTGTATTTTTAGTAGTGACGGGGTTTTACCATGTTGGCCAGGCTGGTCTTGAACTCCTGACCTCAGGTGATCCGCCCACTTCAGCCTCCCAAAGTGCTGGTGTTACAGACATGAACCACCGTGCCCAGCCTGTATTTTACAAAGAAATTTTATACCATTATCATAGGTAGAAAATCAGTATCCCTTGCCGTAATGAATTAATGTAATTTTTTTTCAAGATGGATTCTTGCTCTGTGGCCCAGGCTGGAGTGCAGTGGCCTCTCAGGTTCAAGAGATTCTCCTGCCTCAGCCTCCTGAGTAGCTGGGATTATAGGCACCCACCACCACGCCCAGCTAATTTTTGTATTTTTAGTAGAGATGGGGTTTCACCATGTTGGCCAGGCTAGTTCGTAACTCCTGACCTCATGATCCACCCACCTCAGCTTCCCAAAGTGCTGGGATTATAGGCGTGAGCCACCATGCCCTGCCTAATGTAAATTATTGTATACAAATTTTTGAAAGATCTAAAACCATTTTGTAGGTATCTGAGGATGCATGTACCATGTTTTAGAAAATTCCACATCAGAACATGTTACCCTTTTCTGTAGTTTTTTTTTTCTCCTTCCTTTCCTTTTTCCCTTGCCTCGTTCCTTCTTTCTCCTCTGCCCTTACTCTTCTCCCTCTCTCTTTCATTCATTCATTCTATGAGCTACTATCTATTGAGCGCTTCCAACATGCCAGGCATGGTGCTAGATGCCGAATAAGTATTGGTGAGCCCTGGTCTCTGCCTTGTGAAGTTTCCAATCCAGTGAGATTATTTATTATTTTTAATAAATTAAAAATATATCAATATGTAGCCACAAGTGGGATAAGAGAAGGAGGCAAATAGAGTATGTTCATTCATGCATTCATTTATTAAACAAATATTTACTGAGCATCTAGTAATGACTATTTTATTCATTTATTCCATAAATATTTATTGGCAGGCATTATGCCAGGCACTGGAGATCCAAAGAACACAGTCCCTGCTAACAGACTAGTGAATAAATGAACAGACAAATGACTGTATATTGTACTCAATGGTAACAAGTGCAAAAAGACACATGCAACGGCTCAGGAAATGAGGAGTAACAGGCTGCATGGGGAGCTCGTGAGTCTGGAAACGCCTATCCCATGAGGGGACACTAAGGGGAGGTTTCAGCAGGTGGCTACTGGGGGAAAGGATGTCTGTTCAGAAGGAACAGTGAGTGCGTAGCCCTTGGACTAGAAAACATCTGCCAGGGTGGACAGCCCAAAAGGAGCTCAGGGAGAGTGGGTGTGAGGAGGGTGATGGGATGGCGGTGCCTGAGTATGCAGGGCTGCTGCTTCTTTTTTTTTTTTTTTTTTTTTGAGACTGAGTCTCACTCTGTCTCCCAGGCTGGAGTACAGTGGCGCGATCTTGGCTCACTGCAACTTCCCTCTCACCGGTTCAAGAGAGTCTCCTGCCTCAGCCTCCTGAGTAGCTGGGACTACAGGCATGCACCACCATGCCTGGCTAATTTTTGTATTTTTAGTAGAGACGGGGTTTCACTGTGTCAGCCAGGATGGTCTAGATCTCCTGACCTTGTGATCCCCTGCCTCTGCCTCCCAAATGCTGGGATTACAGGTGTGAGCCACTGCGCCCGGCCTGAGTATACAGGGCTTCTTATGCCAGCATGAGAGCTTCTATTCGATTCCCAGTGCAGGGCTAGCCCTCGGAGAACCAGGCAGGGGAGTGACCTGGCTGGTACACCTAGGAGGTAGATCTGGCTGCTGGGGAGAGCATGGTTTGGAGGGTGCCTCTCCTGCCAGCCTCCAAAGTCCTCCGCCCTTGCCCCAAGCCAGTGAGAAGGCCTCAGGGGTGGTAGTCTTATTTAGGGGGACTAGTTTGTCCAACTTTCCAGATTCAATGTGTGTTCTGGGCTGGGCCTCCCACTCCGAGCTTGGTTCTTGCTACTCGTGGAAATGACTTCTGTTGCACTTTTCTGCCTTGATGTCCTCATATCCCCATTTCTCCTCGGCCCCCTGTGGCTCTTTGAAGCTTTCAGGATCCCTGCCTTGGAGCCTCCCAGCCACATTCACTGGCTCAGCCAAGCCCTTCCGTGTTAAAGCCCTCCTTGTCCTTGCCCTCTGGGACTGGGTCTCCTCTGGTGTTAGGCAGCTGCTTCTCCATCTCCTTTGCTACCCCTTCTCCTGCTGCCCTCTGAGTGCTGACGTTTTCGGTGGTTGACTCAGTAGCATGTTCTCAGTGAGGCTTTTTTTTTTTTTTTTTTTTTTACAAAAAACTAAAACTTGTCCCCTTCCCTGTCCACCTTTATCCTGCTCAGTTGATCCCTAATAGCAGTTTCACTTTCTAACCCACTATATATATTATGTATTATGTTTATTGTCTGTTTTCTTCCACAAGATTGAGCTTCATGAGGGCAGGAACGTTTTCCAGCCTATTTCTCAGACGCATCCCAAGGACTGAGAACAGTGCCAAGCACATTGTAGGAGCTATGTAACTGGTGAAAAACAGAAACAGCTCTTTGCTCTCTGTTCTTTCCATTTTATCACAGATTGCAAAGTTCAATGCCTGCAGGAGCCCAGCAGGAGCCCTGGAAGGTGAACAGGACTGGGTGGGGCAGGGTAAATGGAGACCCCTGATGATCCCTTAGCAGCAATGAGGACTTCACCTCACCAGATCTGGCTTTCCAAGAGAAACACAAAATCCAGATTTTTGTGTAAAATCTCGAAACGTTAAATGCTTATAACTAGTTCAATGAAATGATTATAACTAGTTCAACTGAGAGCCAAGGAAAACTTCGACCTGGGTGCCTCTTGGGTGACAGTCTTTGAGGGACCCCTGCTCTTCCCAGCTCCTTGCTGGTGTCACTCACCGGCCCCTGTTCGGCTCCTTCATGGATGGATTCTGATCACCGCCTCTCTTGTTCCTCAGGCCTGGGCCCCGGGTCCCCTGGGCACCCTGTGCTTTCCCCTGCACTGCACTCTCCTACCTCCCACCCCGCACTCAGGAAGGGGTATCCCCAGCCAGACCCATCTTCCAGCCTCCAGGCCTGTGTTTCCAGTTCCCTACTCACTTCCTCCCCTAGGCTGGCCAGGGGGCCCTCACATTCAGTATACACCCAAACAGCTCTGGATGGTCCCCCTTAAGTCTGTTCACTCTCAAATTCCGTGGCTCAGTAAATGGCACCCTGTCTTCCTGTCTAAGCAGACCAGAAATGGGGTGCTATCCCTCTCTCCCCATCACAGCTAGCCAGACATCAAGTCCATTCCCCCTGCTAACCTTTTTCATCTGAGTTACCTTTCCCCATCCTCCTCCCCACTACCCCCATTGGAGCCACCACCGCCTCTCCCTTGGTGAACTGCAGGACCTCCTAACTGGCGGGCGGGTGGCCCCTCTTGCCTCCTTCTCATCTCTGTAGAGTGATCTCTTAAGAATGCAAATCTAGCCATTTCATGCCTCATCCCCTACTTAAAACTCATCACATTGTGATTAAAGATCTTTATCTTCCACACGGCCTCCAGGGTCCTGCATCAGGCCCCGCCTCCCCCTCAGCCACTCCCTGTCATCTGCTGGGCTCTGCTGGACTATGTCCAGGGCCTATAGAATGTCTTTAGTGTTCCTTCTCCCCGACCACTCTCCCCCTGTGCCCTTTTTGCCTAGGTACATTCCTCCTTCAGGTCTCAGCCTAGGTGTTGCTTCTCAGAGAATGCTTTGCCAAGTTCCTTGCCCATCACACTGTCAGAGCCTGCTGTGCTTCTCTCGGGGTGTTCATCACAGTCTTCGCTAATTGATTCTCTAGCAATGACATGTTTCTTCTCAGCCTCCCTTACTCTTCATGCCCTGTGAGGGCAGGAACCATGTCTCATCACTCACCACAGCACTTGGTGCAGAATGGAGACTCGTGTGTCCAAAGGAAAGAGAGAAGGGATTTTCATCGATGAGTACAAGGCACCTGCTAGGCCAGGCATTCAGCGAGACTCTCAGTATCCAAAAGTGGCTCCCAGCCTCTTCCATTCTGACTTTCCTACAGGAAAGCACTTTAGGAAGGGCACGTCACCCAGTGGGAAGGAGCATTGCTTAGGGGGACTCAGTTGTCCAACTTCTCAAATTCTGTTTTGTTCAGTTTATATATTTAGGCCTTAAATATTTCATTATTTGCTTGCTTGTTTGATCACATGTTATTTAAAAAAACACACACACAAAGCATAAAATGGGATACAGTGAAAGGTGTCTGTCTCATCCTTGCTTCCATCTGCCCATTTCCCACACACACTCTACTCATGTTTTGAGGCTTTTACATATCCTTCTGGAATTTCTTTAGATATATACAAGCAAATACAAATATAACTTATTTCTTTTTTCTGTATTATACAATTGTAGGAATGCTGTACACATATCTCATTTTCCTGTCAATGGTGTATCTTGCTTTTTCCACTCAATGAGATCTTGCAACAAGCATATCTTCACTGGTTCTGCCTCTACTTATACTTTGGAGCTGCAACTCCGAATCACTGCAGAGGACTCCCTTGGGTAATTAACTTGGGGTGGACATGGCAGCTTTTGCCTCCTGATTCCTGGAGCCCTATCTCTTTCCAGGTCAGCTGAGTAGCTAAGGGAAAACCTCAGCTGCACCCGAGGCCACAGAACACTATGCCCAGCAGAGCTGGCCACCATCCCAGGCCCCAACACCAGCCCATCACACCTCCCTGTGAGTCCCCTGCCAGCATACCAGCGGAGCCCTTTTATTTTGGAGACCTTAGAGCAGTGGCCTTTAACTAGGGGCAATTTTGTCCTGTTCCCTTAGACATTCAGTAATGTCTGGAGATATTTTTGGTGCTGCTGGCATGTAGTAGGTAGAGGCCATGGAGGCTGCTAAACTGCCTGCAATGCACAGGACAGCTCCCCCCACCCACCCTGCAAAGAAGTATCCAGTCAAAAATGTTAATAGCACAAAGGCTGAAAAACCTTGACCTACAGAGATCCAGAAGTTAGAAGTCATGCCTAACCGGTTAACCAGTTCGTAAGGGTGAGACGTTCATGAGAAGAGCATATTTTCCCCCTGAGAAGAGTGTCTGGCTCAGGGGCAGCTTCCTAAGATGCCCAAACCTCTATGTTTATCCCTGACCCTGATACTTCCCCTCCCAGAAAAGGGAGGACGGGAGGAGCTGAGGAAGTGAGGAGTCTACTACACCCTTGGCCTCAAAACACTTCGTGTCCTCACACTGTCACTTGACTGCAGGGCCAGACCAGGATTTCCATGACTCTACTGTGTCTCTGAGGGCTACTGCCTATGTGAAGGTGATGCAGAACTTTAGAGAAGGCCATTTGTATCATAGAAGTATGCAGTGCGCAACCTGCACAACAGTAAGTGTCTGTGCCGCAGTCTCCCTCCCTCAGCACTGTGCCCTGAGACCCAACCTTTAGCCCCTCACTCCATCATCACGATTTACTGAGTGTACAATGGGAACCAGGCACTGAGCCAGGTTTGGGGCAGATAAGACAGATTCCTAAATCATAGAACTCACCAAGGGGAAGAGATGTTTAGACAAATTATAATTTAAATAAACCAGAAGCATGGGGTCTACAGTATCAATAGAGGAGGGAATCTAGGGAGGCTTCACAGATGAGGTAGCATTTTGAGTAGTTCCTAGAGAAGGCCTAGGGACTGGAAAGGGACTTTCAACCAGAGGGAAGAAAGAATGCAAAAGAACAGCAAGGTAGATAGACAGGGTTCAGGCTGAGGAGCTCCTGTGTGCCAAACTAAGGAGTATGGACGTCATGGTGGGAGCCATCCAAGGAGTTAAAGTAGGGGTTACCTTGCTGACTTGTAGATGAGAAAGATGAGGCACACTGGTACCATTCCTGACTCACGCCTACTCTCCACCCCTTTCACTCTTTATCTGGGGCTATCCCCTCCAGTCGCATTGAACTCGAGGCCAGGTGCTTTGGTTCCGAGGGCACCAGGCAAGAAATAGTTAGAGGCTCTCTCCCTTGCTGATTAAGCCTGAAATTCTACCAAAGATGTATTCCTTTGGATTGTAGTTTATTCTGTCAAGTTCCTCTGTTTAGATATTCAGCCTTCACACTACGAAATGTGACATTTTGTCTCTAACACACATACACATACATACACACACAACACACACATGCTGTTATTTCGGGTAGCTATCAGAAATATTTCCACCTACTGGCACTTTTTTTCCCCAAGATTTTATTGGTATACGTGTGCTCAATTAAATTAATGTTTACCCTCAGGACTGACTCATTTAATAGGAATAACAAGTTCACCTGGGTGTGTGAGGCACACAAGACACCACCCAGAAAATATAAAACACATCTATGTGATTTTTACCTACAGGCATCGAAAAGGAATAAGCCTTTTTGTTGTTCTTTATCTTTTGACCTTCATGAGCATTTTGTGTAGAGATTGCAAATTCAAACATAAAAACAGTGGAGAGGGGCTGGGTCCAGGAATAGGAAAGGAGCAGGAGGAGGTATTAATACATTTGATCATTTACCTGGTCCTTATTCCTTACCTCAAAAAGCACTGTTGACCTCTCCGTGTAAATGAGTTTATTAGACCGCAGTCTCCCTGATGAGAAGACCTGAGAATCTGAGGGGGATCAGAGAGTAAGAGCCAGAGTTCCTAATGCCAGCTTGGCCCCTTGCTAGCTGGGTGACTCTGGCCAAATTAGCTGACCTCTGTGTGCTTCTAGTGTCTCATTTATAATATAGAGACAATGATAGTACCTCATAGGGTGAAATGAGTTGATCCATGTACTAGCTCTAGAATGGTGACTGGGACATAGTCAACTCTATGTAAGAGTTTTTAAAAAGCCCAACAGATGTGGCCCCTGAAATTGCAAAGGACAGACTCGGGAGGCGATGCTGAAGATGCTGCCTTGGCTGACCTCCATCTGTCCCTCATAGCCTGTGCTGGCCAGGCCTCTGTCACTAATTCCGACTCTGTCCTCATCCCCACAGTTCATGACGAAGAATCCCCACAAGCGCCTGGGCTGCGTGGCATCGCAGAACGGCGAGGACGCCATCAAGCAGCACCCATTCTTCAAAGAGATTGACTGGGTGCTCCTGGAGCAGAAGAAGATCAAGCCACCCTTCAAACCGCGCATTGTAAGTTGTTCCCCATGCATGTTTGGCACCGTGGGTTGGGCCCAGATACTTGCGGGGCAGGCTGTGCGCACCCAGGAAGAGTGGTCAGGGGATGTGTATTATAGCAAAAATGGCAAAGGCTGGAGGTGGCTGAGGCTTTCCCTGAGACAGTGTCTTTAGGCCCCACGTGTGTGCTGTTGAAAACATGTAACCTACTACAGCAGCACCCAAGATGATGATTTACGTGGGCCACAGAACACCTTCTGTGTTCATAGAGATTCAATTTATTTATTTAGATTGAAAATGACTAATGATACTAGTTTTCCACGTATGGCAGAGACATAAGGTTTCCTTATGAAGAACTGGGTTTGTTTTCTAAATGGGTCAGTTTAAAGGCAAATATTAATTAAATATTAGCCATGGTCATTCTGTGGAACTAGCACAGAGCGCGAAGCTGGGATTCACTGACTGGCAGTGGGAAGGATGGTCCTGCGGGGAGCTTCTGGGAGGCCCACTGCGTAAAAGCGCATTTCTGTGAGGTACCCTCTCCCTTCTCGGCCGCACTTTCCCTTCTGCCTTCCAGATTCTCAGGCCTGCTGTGATGCCAGTTGGAGGGGGCATGTAACACAGGGCAGTTGAAGCTCCGAGCTTTCAGTCTGGGTTTGATTCACAGAATAAAGACCATGTCCTGGCAGTGGCCTTCTGCTGGAATGGGACGAGGGTCATGTTGCAGTCCTTAAACTTATATAGTGTATGTGTCTTAATTCTGTTGTGTTGTAGCCCATTGAAGCAATAAGTCATTTAGACTGAAAATTGAGGTAGCCGGCTGGCAGGCTTGCTGGGAGGTGAAGGGGATGTGCAGTGTAAGAGTTTACTAGGCGGGGGCCCCAGTGCTGTGGGGCTGTGGAACTGGGGTCCCAGGCAGGGAAGACTTGCCATCAGGCAGTCAGCCCTCGGTCACCTTGGCATACTGTCAGATGAGCCCCTGCTCCCCTTCTCCAAGTGCAGAAAAGACCTTCCTGTGCCTTGTGAACCATCAGAGAGGAATTCCATTCTATTCAAGGAGATTTTCTGGGGAGCCGTTACTGACAATGTTGTGATTCTTAGAAATGCTCCACGGTGGGAGTAGGGGTGGGGGATAGTGTCCACCCAGTGGACGGGTGTGGTCCAGGCCTCAACCAGACTCGAGCACATGGGGTTGAATGTCCCCGGATGCTTGGTCCCGTCACCGGTCCTCATTTGCTTCCTCCTTTGGTTTTCATGTTTTCGCTGGATAGCACAAGCTTGGAACAGCCCAGATTTAGGATCACCTTCTTTCTTTGTAAATATCACTTCCTCTTCAGCCCATCTCCACCACAGCTCCAGGCCCACTATTCCAAGCCAGGAGGGCTTAGAGTCTAAGCTCCCTGGGCCAACTGTCCCCTGCTGCCACAGGGCTCCCTGCACATGCCACAGCCTGCCCAATGGCTGGGGGCTGAGGACCTCTGCAAGTCACCTTTAAGGACAGGATTAACTGTGCCCCTGGCAAAATAGGGGAAGTAGGACCCCAGAGGCCTAAAAAAGGAGGAGGAGAAACTAAAGTCTCAGATGGTAGGGTGAATTTTAATTTCTCTTTAATCTAAGTTAATCAACCCAAAGAAGAATGAGAAGTAGGGCTAAGAATCCAGGCCCAACTAACAGAAACACAGGATGAGACTGAAGCTGAGGGGATTATCAGTGCAGGGCTACAAGATGACTTAAACTTGAGTCTCCAGGTCTCAGCAAAACCACATTAAACCAGGCTTACGGAGCACCAGGCTCCGGCTGTACTGGCAGAGATGCAGGAGCAGCCCCTTCCTGCTTGGGGAAGAGTGGGGAGGACCAGTAGAGCCCCAGGGGGAACCGTCAGCAAGGGGTGTGAGGATAGAGGGTCTAGGGTGTGGCAGAGGAAGCCAGGGGGTTTTTGTTGAGAGACCACGGGGTGAGAAGGAAGTAGGGAAGAACCTTAATCATAAAAGACACAAAGAAAGTTTTAGAGTGTGGATTGATGAAGAATCATCTCTCCCTGAGGTACAGCAGATTCCAGAACACTGCCAAAGCCCTTTCCAAAGCCCTGGCAGGCACAGGAATTCCTCACTGGGGCTCGCAACTTTCAGTTTGAGACTTTGAGCCAATGAAAGTGCAGGCCTTCTGAGAGGCATCCCTCTTTGAGCAGCATGTGGCAGGAAGGGTATGAAGAACAGGGGTGAGGTGAACAGGTGCGGGTCTGGGGGATGGGGAAAAGCCCAGACAGAGAGGAGAGAGGAAGAGAGGGAAGGACAAACCAGGAGGGAGGCAGGCACATGACTTACTCCACTAACATGCAGGCGTTGCCTTGCCTCAGACAGGCAGGGAGTCCTTTAAAGCTCTCTCCCTGGCCAGAAGTGAAGGTGCTCCTGTGGGCAGGGGTATGAGGGGTCCTGGGAGCCAGCAGGAGGAAATACATCCCTGGGTCAGGGGTCAGGCAGGAGTCCACCTCTGCCTGGACATCTAGAGCACAAGGGACCTGTGCTTTCTGTCCTTGGGCCTCTTGAGAGTTCCCTGCTGGGAGTCAAGAGCAAGAAAGACCCTGTTTGTTTTCTTTTCCCTGGAGGGTCAAGGAAGCCTTCAGGGTCCTTATCACCCCATGAGAGGCTGGCAAAGAGAAAGGATGGGGCTGTCCAGGAGCTCCCACCAATTTCAAAACTGCCTCAGTCTTCCTAAAGACTGACTTCTTCATTGCCTTGAAGGGATCTCCTGTGCATGTTCCCACTCTCCCTGCCACCCCAGACCTTCAGAGTTCACCTCAATGCTCAATGCTGTGGAGAGGGGAGGGGACAGGGGAGAGGGTATTGATTAGGTAAGTTTGAATTCAGTTGGGAGGAGAGAATTAGAACATCTGGAAAAAGGAAGGCTGAAACGGAAAGCTGACGTTGTTTAAGAGGTGTTTCTGGCCACACTTGGAGCTGAGTAATGTTGATCCTTAGAGAGTTCTCAGCTGCAGGTCTTTAAAGACTTCTTCAAGTTATTTAAATGTCTGACATTTACAACCTTGGCGCTAGAGATTTCTCTCAGGAGAAATACCAAAATTGGGGAAAAAAATAAAAAAGAGCAGTCCACATCTAGTTAGCAGGTTGGAAAAGTGACCCAAATCTGTCCCTAAGTCGAAAGCTCTTTTCTGAAAAATGTCAATGGCACCAACCCGAGTCATCTGTGGGCTTGTGTGGGCTTGTGTAGAAAGAGCAGAAATACATTTTAAATAAGATGAAAGCCCAAGGAGTAAAGCCCATGGCAGTGATGCACATACTGCGGTTCTCATCTCTGAAAGCCTCAAAAGACTAATGGGAAAACTCACTTGAGGTTTTCATGTGCCACCGCACCCCTGTAACCAGTTCGGGGCTGACCCCGGGGATGTGGGTGCCTGCCTAGCTCAGGTACCAGCAGTGAGGACAGGTGTGTGCTGCATGAGCAGAGTCAGCCTTACCATAGGCAGAACAGATGGCCGCCCACAGAGGCCACTGAGAGACACGGGGAAGCTGAGCTTCATCCCCACAGAGGCCACTGAGAGACACGAGGAAGCTGAGCTTCATCCCCACAGAG
>NW_012114599.1:2918631-2976137 GCF_000951035.1 Colobus angolensis palliatus | reverse complement strand
GAAGCTGAGCTTCATCCCCACAGAGGCCACTGAGAGACACGGGGAAGCTGAGCTTCATCCCCACAGAGGCCACTGAGAGACACGGGGAAGCTGAGGTGCACCCCACAGAGGTTGTCCTTCTATTCAGGGGGCAGATTGCCATCACAAGACAGGATTTCCTTGGACTTAAGGCATCAAATAACTTGAGGACATGTGAGATGCCTTCCTAGAAGAACAGGGAAAGAAAGGGCTTTGACAGGGAAGAGGGAAAGCTGGTTTAGATCCCAACATTGGGAAAAAGCCTGCAAGTCACCGGATCACAAGCAGCCAGGGACAGTGTGCAGTTGTTGGTCCTGGCTCTTTGACAGACTCCAAGTCAAAGGCAAGACACTGTGAGAAGGGAAAGGATCAAGTCCGTGAGCAAACACCGTCAGCCTTGCAATTTGGTGGTGGCCTCAAGGAGACATTGGGCATGTGTTTAAGCAAGCAAGGAAAGCAGCTGCACCAAGTGCCCTAATCTGGCAAAACTGAATACCTCCAGGGGGATTCATTCAAGTGCCTGGAGCCCCTGAGGGAGCTCCAGGCTTCCTCTGTCTTGGGTTACCTCCAGTTGCTTCCAAGCCACACCCTTTTGGCATCATACCAGAATGCTACCAGTCTCCAGAAACCTGAATTAACCCACTCCTCAGCTGGCCATACTGAATCTGGGTGACCTGGGGGGTGCCCTGCCTGTCTGATACAGGGAGGATCTGGTTTTGTCAGGTGGTTGGTGCTGGAGGTGAGGCTGGGAGAGGTCATGTCACTTACAAAGAGCCAGGATGCAGTGGCATATTTTTCCAGAGCTCCTGACCCTCTCCACTCTCACTACAAGGACAGAGCCCCTTCGTGGAAGAACCTGCCAGGCACAACAAGGCTGTACTCTGCCCAGGCTGGCTCACTAGAGGCTGGGGGCCCCTGGGTCACCACCACAGAGGCCGAGGATGCAACAGCACAACAGCTTTCAGGCCTGACTTCCATTCCTGCACAGGAAGCCTTGCCCCTCTGAAGCTATCACCAAGGAGATTGTCCAGATTCATAGCTGGAATTTGGCCTCTGGTCAGGTTCCATCACATACCTCAATTGGCTTCTGTTCCCCCCAGGCTTTTGCCTTCTTGAGATGTCTGCTAAGCTGAGATTTCTGCTCCCCTGGCTCCTAAGCCTCCCTTGTCTAACCCCTGCCCTGACTCACCAGCTGTCACTAGTCCAACTGGGTTTCCTGACTACAGGCCAACATCCCTTTGTACTAACCCCCACCCAGTGCAGTTTTCAGTGGCCTCTGCTTCAGCGTGGAGACTTTCCTGTCTTTCGTTCTCTCAGCTCTCTTACGTATTCTCCCTCCTCCACTTTCCCTTTTGTATTCCTGTTGTTCACCCTCTGTCCACCCATGTAATGAACTGAGTTTGTGCAAGCGATGTGCCATCAACACCAAACCAAAGACTTTGCACCATTACGTACTCAAATCAGTGTTCCAGGGTGGCTTGCTTCAGAGCAAGGACACACAGTAGGCGGCTGTTTGGTGGCAAATACCCCAGCACTGAAGAGTCGGGGAAACAGGAAAGCCAGCAAGGCTGGAGTCAAAGCCTTTGATGCTGGAGAAAATCTCCAACCCTAGAATTCATTGTTCTATCCCATTGGGGATTTCATCCCAAGATAATGGCATGGTCTAATTGCCAATGCAAGTAGCACATTTCGCTCTTGTGTTACTGGTGGGCTTGCCTTCTTTGGGGACTGTAGGGGCAGAGCGATGTGTTTGGTGTGGTTGAAGGGCACCATCTGACCTTGCAGATCCTGGGGACGTTCTGCTCACTCCTGGCTTCCCTGCTATGTACGCATTCCTTCCCCTCAAAAGCGTTCAGCCCTGAGACTCTGGCTCCCAGGGCTTCAGCACTGGAATGGGGGGAAGCCAGCTTAGGAGGGAGAGATTTGCCTCCCCAGAAACCTAGTTGTCCTCAGTGAAAGCCAGAGGCAATGAGGGAAATGCTGGCCAAGTAAACTTCTCTTTGTGTACATGTTCTCTCTTTTCAAGTTTGCTTCAGTGTGAATGTCCCTCTTTAAGGTAAGGCCTCCAGAGTGGGGAGTCTCTCCAGGTAGGTGAGCCCTCAGGCCCGGTGACATAGAGGCCCCTCTCAACCTCATGATCCGTTTCCATCCAGCCATCCGCGCTGCATGGCGGGACCCCCGAGGGAGGCCTCTCCTGCATGCTCCTGCATGACTGGGCTGTGCTGAGAGAAAATCTGGGAAGTGGGCTCGAGACCCGCACACTTCACCAACTTAGCAACCTGAGGAGGAGCCCTGTTGAACAGGCAGCCCCTTCCCCTAAAGCCAGCCCACCTGCCTAGGGACCAACAGATAGCGTGGGTTGTGATGATGGAGGCCAGTTATGACACCATCCTCATCCTCTGTCCTGGCAGAGCTGGGGCAGGAGCAAGGCTGGGTTCTGCAGCCCCTCCTGAGGACATCCCCCTGGACCGTGTCCACCACATCCAAGCGGCTTACCATCCAAGAGGCTACAAGAGCCCTTACCATCCTATAGCCCGTACCATCCAAGAGGCTACAAGATCCCTCCAAGAGCCAGGGCTCTGATCCAGGGCTGGAGGGCATGGGAAAAGTCCAGAAACCTGTTTTTGGTGGTTGGCCCAGCAGGTGGCATGGTACAGTGGACAGGATACTGGCTTTGACTTCTGAGAGACTTGGGTTGGAATAAAATTGCTGTCACAGGAAAGCCATGTGACACTCAGAATTCACCTCACCCCTGGACCTCTGGCTTCCTTGAGCCTCCTTATCTGTAAAATTGGGTTACTATGAGAATTCTTCCCTCATGGAATTATAAACAGGAATAGCTGGGTACTGTGGTTCCTACCTATAATTCCAGCACTTTGGGAGGCCAAGGCAGGCAGATCACTTGCACTCAGGAGTTTGAGACCAGCCTGGACAACATGGCAAAACCCTGTCTCTACAAAAATGCAGAAAGTAGCCAGACATGGTGGCATGCACTTGTAGTCCCAGCTACTTGGGAGGCTGGGGTGGGAGGATTGTTTGAACCCAGGAGGTTGAGGCTATAGTGAGCCATGTTCATGCCACTGCACTCCAGCCTGGGTGACAAAGTGAGATCCTGTCTTGAAAAGAATTATAAACAGGAATAGATAATAAGTCTAAGCTACTTTGTGCACTGTAGATTCTCAATGAATTTTAATTCCTCTCCCTCCATTCACCACCCCTACCCTGGCCTTTTAAAGGCCCTCTTCTTCTCATCCCCAAACTCCAAGAATCAAGAGTTAAGAATTGCAGGAGGTTGGTGTGATGTTTGGAGGCTGGGTTTTGGAATCAGATGCAACCAGGTTCTAATTTGGGCTATGGGATATTGGGAAAGTCACCACTTCTCTCTAAGCCTCAGTCTGCTGATCATAGCATGGGGGTTATAAATATCTACCACCCAGGGTTGCTGTGAAGAGTCAACAAACCTAATTACGTGAAATGAGTAGCACAGTGCCTGATACAGGTGAACACTTGGATGGTGTTGATGCTGATGGTGAGGAGGACAACAGGAGACTGAGGCCAAGGGAGGCTGGACTGCATAACACTCCTGTCCCAAAGGGGCTGAGGAGCCAGGAGTTCAGATGAGGGGATGGTACCATCCAGCAAGGCACCAGCCATTACAGGGCAGAAAGCATCTGAAGACAGAGAAGGAGCACAGTTCAGAATGCTGAGGCACCCGTGGTGGCATCATTCCAGCACAGCCACTGGTATGAGCTGAGTGCCAAGAGGAGGGAGGTACTGTGCGAGGGAGGTACTGACTCACCCAGGTGCCAGCATTCCCAGCCCTTTTTGCCTCTTGGGATGGCACCCCAAGTTCCCCCACATTTTCAGCACCCCCCACCCCCCACCAGTCCCCTGCTTTTACTCTGTGACCATGCTTACCAGCCTTGACGTTCCCTGCCTTCATTCTCAGTAGTGTTTTTGCTGGGCACAGCTGTGCGGCTCTCAGCACCCCAGCCTTGAAGTGATAGCGGTCACCAGTGAGACCCTGTTCCAGCACAGCAAGCTCCCAAATATTTCTAAGCTAAACAGCCTCAGTGGAGCATCTTTGACTCCACACAAGTGATTTCACTATTTTAGAATTCTGATTGCAGGAATTTTGCCATTTGAGAATTCTGATTGCAGGAACAATGATTTTGCCTTTTGAGAATTCTGACTGCAGGAACGTTCCTGTGGCCTGGGGTTGGGAGGGCCAACGAACACATCATTTTCATCCCCTACCCCCACCCCGGGGAAGAGTTTGAGGCCTGGGCTTGGCTGGGCACTTTCATAAGCTCCTAAGCTTTTCTTTATGTCTTAATGGCTGTTACTTTGGTATATGCCTTCCTGGGTTCATCCAACTAGTGTTTCTTGAACTTAATCTCCTCCCTGCCCCACCAGCACTTGAAGTAACACACAGGCAACTCACCGGGGAGCAGGGGAGGACTTCCTAGGCCATGCCTGATCAAGCCAGAGGACAGACAGCAGGAGGAATCAGGGAACGTTTCCCAGAGGAGCTGGAACTTGACTGAAAGCTGGGAGGGGTCAGGAAGAAAGAACTACCTAGGAAAAGGCATAAAAGGAGAAAGGGGAAGGCAGGATTCAGATCAGTTACATTCAACAAGGATTTGTTGAACATGTCCTTTGTGCCCTCTGTGAAGCCCTGAAGCCCTAGAGGGAGAAGCTTGACAAAGGCAAGGAAAGAATCTTCTGCCATCACCCTAACATTGCCACCTTGAAAAGCCTCGATGGCAGAATACATGGTAATGCAAAATACTTACGGGATAATAGGCACTAGGGTAAAATCCGGCACCTGACCCTAACAGGATGCTCATTGGGGAGAGGGATTTGGAGCTTTGCCTTTCAGGGTTAGAGGACAGGGAGAAGGGGGCCTCCCCAAACAGGCTGGGAGCCAGGGTTTCTGTGGGTCCTGAGAGCCTATGTCAGCCCACTTCCGGTCTTGGGTCTTGCAGAAGATCCTGCCCGAGTGGGGCTACATTGCTGGATAAGTAATGCCCTCCTGCCCATCTCTGGGGAGAGGACTAAAGGATGGTCTGGCTGCCAGGAGGGACAGGGGTCAGAGCCTGGTTTGTGTGTATTGAAGTGAAGGCAGACAGAGCCTCAACCCTCTCTCACAGAGGGGCTCAGCCCTCCAGCCAGCATCTGTTCCCGGAAGAGTACAGGCACCAAGGGGCACTTTGCAAACTGACGGGGTTGGCGGGGGCGGGAGTGGTTCTGCCTGCGTCAAGTGGAGGACCTTTGATCTCTGGAGGCATATATGTCATGGAAAAAAGACACTCTGGGGAATCCAGTTTTGCACTTGGAGGATCAGTGCCCTCTTTACTTGCCATTGTTTGTGCTGGGGAGAGGGATGGTAACAGAATTAGGTTTGGCCGAAACTTAACATCCCATTGTTATTCTGGAATTCTGGGATTTGACTAATACACAGTAGGTTTGTGAAGGTTCATTAAGTTTCCACATCAACCTCAGTCTCCTCAATGTGAGAAGGCCTGGCCACATAGTGGCAGCCCCCTGCCCTCCATGTTCCTCTGGCTACTCCTTTCTGGACCTACTCCACCTCAACAGCAGCTTTCTTGGAGCACAGAGCTTGGATGTCAATGGAGTATTTCAGGTGTGAGAGCCTAGCTAGGTGTGGAAGAGGGTGGCGAATGGCTAGGCCAGGGAAATGTGAAATATATTTGCCTTAAGTAAGGAGATGGAAAGATAAGCCCTCCAGAGTAGGGCTTATCAACTGAGATAACTTAGAAAATAAACCAGACCCTGACCTAGGACTTTAGCCGCACTCCTTCCCCCTCAGCGCAGCAGCTGACATCTCAGCTAGTGTTGGCAGTGACAGGATTTGCAATCTTCCTGGGAGGCATGGCAGACTCGGACTATAGGGACCTGGGGTGTGGATGTTCAACCAAATAATTGAGAAGACAATCACCCCAAAATGTGGCACTTCAGAATGCAGCACCCATCTTGTATCACAGGCAGTGAGCTAAGGGGAAGTGCTGGACAGAACGGGGTGCTGGTCTCCACTGTTACTATCTGTGAGACCCTGAGAAATTCACTGACTCTCTCTGCTCATTTCCTGTAAAATGAGGGACTTAAGTAATCCCTAAGATTTCTTCCAGCCCCAGCCACATGAGAGCAGGGAGTTGCAGAGTTTTTTAATCAATCGTATTGCAATAAAATTTACATAGAATAAATGCACCCATTTCAAATCCACATTCTGATGCATTTGAAAAATGTATATATCCATGTGGCCACCAGCACAATAAGTATATAGAACACCTCCATCCTCCCAAGAAGTTTCCTGCCCATAGCCCCAGGCAACCCTGGTCTGCTTTCTGTCACTGGAGATTAGATTCGTCTTTTCTAGAGTTTCTTATAAATGGAGCCACATAGCATGTACTTTTTTTGTGTCTGCCTTCTTTCACTCGGCATCATGTTTTTGAGATTTGGGACTTATAATTTTAACTTTAGTATGGAAATTTCCAAACATATGTAAAAGTAGAGCGAATCATTGAAGGCATCCCCATGTGTTCATCACGCAGCGCCAACAATTAGCAATGCATGGTAATTAGCAATTAGCAATCAAGGGAGACAGTTCTATCTGTTTTGTTCACAGATGCATCCCCAGCAATGAGAACAATTCCTGGCACATAGTAGGTATTCAATCTGTATTTGTGGAATGAACAAATGAATTCCCCAGATCTACAGTCTTTTTTTCAGCTCCATCTCAAAATTCTCTTCTCACCTTTTATGGCTCAAGATCAGTTCCAGTGTATGCCCAGGGATTTGGGGTCATAAGATCCTGCTTTAGGAAACCTGAAATTATTGTTGAATGGTGAGAGAAGGTGGGTGACCTCATCTTGACTTGAGAGGCACATATTAGAATGTTTACAGTTCCCATTTCACAGGCAGTGCAATAATAAGTCCTGGGCCAAGAGAACTGATCTCTATCTAGAACATTTTCCTAAATAAGTGGGGGAGAGATTGGTAAGTGGAGGAACTGGGTCTTTGCCAGGGCCAGATTGGAAAGTTTCTTCTTTGGATACCAAAAATATCCCTGGAATGGTAAACCCAACAGCTGTCAGCAATAACACGGCTCTGAAAAGTAGACGATAAATGAAAAAAGGCCCTCAGTTAGAAGCAGAATGAGTCCAAGTTGCCACTGTTTTCTTACCCACTTCCAGCTGGAGACACAGGCTCCTGCTGCATCGCCAGGCTCGGGTCCTGCCACTGCACATCCTGCTGCGGGGGGCCCGCTCACTGCAGGGCCTGGCTCAGCAAGCTCAGGCCCCAGGCAAGCCAGGGCAGGCAGGGTACTGTCTCCTCCTAAGGCTCTTTATTCCTGGATAGCCACACAGCATTTTCTACATCATGTTCTGTCCCAGGCATCTCCTGGGGTGCCCCTAATGTCTATGAAACAACCCCAAAAGACTTGGTGGGGATGGTGGCCTCTTGCACTGTGAGGGGTACATGGCAGAATGCAGTTGTTTATTTGATCTTAACACAGCAACACTGCTATTGACAGAAACCATTGAACTGGCAGCTTGTGCTGGGCACAGTGCTGTGTGTCTTTGTGCAGATGGCTGCATCGATGCCTCCCGGCAGTTCATCACAGAAGGCAAGATAGCACATGCCAGGGGCACAGCCTCGGGGTCAGAACAAGCTGATTCCAAGTCCTAACCCCGCCTCTTGCCCAGCCTGCACCTTAGACAAGACGTCTAATGCCTCGGAGCCCATTTCCCCATCTTTACAATGGAGATGTGATCACAGTACTCTCCTCCCTGTGGAGTGGGTGTGAGGTTACAAGAGCCGGGCGTGGAAGGCATCAAAGCACTGGCAAAGTCTCCATCTGCAAGCTTTGTTATGTTTTCCTCCTAAAGAAGCTAAGGCTGTCCCAGGCACTGAGCTGGTGCTAGAAATACAAGGCAGATGCCCTTGTGGAGCTCCAGTCCAGTGGAAAGAACACTTCAGACTGAGTCATCATTTAGCCCCAGTTATGAGGAGTACCAAGAAAGAGAACCCCGGCACAAGGGTCAAGGTATATATAGGAGGGGACTAGCCTGGTGTGGGGATCATTCCCCCAGGAAGAGGCATTTCCTTTCCCATACGGCAGCACCAGACACATCCCTTGAGTGGCCTCAGGGATGGTTTCAGAGCTCACGTGCAGCATCCTCTCAGTTTGGCTCTTGGAGGGCTGGTGGGCTCAAAGGCGGAGAGAACGGCTGTGGCTCTCTGCCGTCCTCCAGAGACTCTGCAGGGTTCATTCCATTAGCTGGGAGCCTGCAAAGCCAGGCTGAGCTGGGCCCTGCTAGTGTCAGAAGCCCCAGGCCCTCTTTGCCCCCAGGCACTGCCAGCCTCTTGGGGGAGCCAAGACTCCTGGGGCACTTAGCAACATACCCAGGCCGTTTCTAAATCCCAGACTGGATGTCATCTGGGGCCAGTGTGCACTGGATGGACGATGGGGACTCATCCATAACCAGGTGGCCCCATCCATAACCAGGCTGGAATGTATGCTTTATATTTTTGTTACCAAATTTCAGAATCAACGTGTCACAGCCAAAGGAGTGCATAGGTGTGGGCCTGGGCGGGCCTGGATGGGCCTGGGAGGGTTTGAGGAGCAGGAATAAGCACCACCCCTCAGAACTGCCCAGAAATGCCTCCTTCACTAACAAGAAAGGAGACATAATGTGTTTGGAGCTAATGCTTTGAGACTATTGGCTTCACCTGCACATAGAAGACACCTCTGGAAAGAGGCTTAGATACACAGTCTACATCCGGGGGAGTGTTCTCAGCCATTTTTACATGAGACAGCCTTCCCCGCAGAGCACCGTATAGTCACTGAGACCAGAGGGGATGCCCCGTGCTGGGGACCCCTGTGATCTGAAAGACTTAAGCAAAAGGGGGCACTTCAGGTCCTGAAAATACTTCTCAGGGCTTTCTCCTTTCTGTGGATTCCTCAGAGACAGTTATTGTACCACTTAAAAAGCCAGGCTTTTTATAAGGAAATTGTTTAAATCAGTGGTTCTTAACTTAGCAGTGGTATCACTACCCCCTTGGAGAATCTGATATAGTAACCTCTCTCTCCAGGAAAACCCCAAGGTGTCCATAAACACAGTACACTGTTCTATATTCTACCAGGTTCATGGAAACTCTGAAGCCGTCCTCTGAGGCAGCGGTCTGCAAACTGCAGCCCATGGGCCAAATCTAGCCCACCACCTGCTTTTGTGCAGCCCTAGAATAAGAATGCTTTCCACACTTTTTTTAATGGTTGAAGAATACTATTTCATGACATATGAACACTGTATGGAATTCAAACATCAGTGCCCATAAAGTTTTATTGGAACACAGCCACGGTCATTCATTTACATAGGTTCATGCTGCTTTTGGGCTACAGTAGCAGAGGGGAGTGGTTATGACAGAGACCATATGGCTCACAACATCTAAAATATTTCCTACCTGGCCTTTCACAGAAAAAAATGGCAACCTTTGCTCCAAGGGTGGGAACCTCATTTAAGAAGCTTATTTTATATTCCTTACTTTTGCTTAAAATGATTGAGCCATGGAATTTAGACATAGAAGCAGCATTGAAAGTCTCCTTGAAAAGCTTCTCACTTTACCAATGGCAGACAAGGAACGTGTTCCCCAGTTTTGCAGGAGCAAGAGCCACGAAGGGGCTCTGTCCTGGGCCCTCCCTTTCTTCTGTAGGTTTCTGAATTGGCACTGCCTTCCAGAGGAACCTTTAGGTAGTTGCCCTGAAGTTTTGTTTGAAAGCATCATAACACATGTTAGAAGTTTGGTGGCAATCCCTGAAAGCTGTGTCTTTAGACCCCAGCTAATTCCCAAACGATAGTTGGCTGAACTCCTTTGATCTCTATTTGCTGGGTGTAGGGGAGGAGGTTTGCTGTTAGCTAATACCTGAAGCAGAGTTTTCTTTTTTCCTAAAGGAACTCCTCAAATGGAATTTGTAAAAAAAGAATTTTTTTTTTATAGTTTAGCAAACAATAATGAGACTGGAGAGGGGAAATAGTTGAATTCCATCAAATAGTGGACCTGATAGAATTCAGTTGTGGTTGATTGTTCAGAATTCCTGGCAGTCTGAGAGAATTTGGTCCATTTAGCAAATAGATATGTGTGTCTGACTGTCTCCAAAGGAGTGAAGCAACTTTCCCTCAGAAGTGGTTTAGCGAGGAAGCCAACCAGATTCTGGGGAAGGGGCCTGTGAGGCCCGGCCTGAGGCTTGGGCAACTTGTCCCTACGGCTGCAGGGGCCACCGAGCTGCCAAGACCCTTTCCGTTGGGCTGGGGAATGGCGGGCCAAGTGGCTTCCCATTTTAACTGCCATTTGTGCCCTTGTGCTTAAAAAGCAAGTGGGTCTTCAGTTTCTTCTCCCTTAAAAGGTGGAAGCAGCGATCTTTTCAACGATGTAAAGGTCACAAACTGGAGGATTGTGAGACCCATTCAGCCAGGAGATAACTTTTAAAAATCGAATTAGTAGGCCACATTTAAAAAGAGATGTAAGTGAAAATGTAGACTGGGGCATTTAGTGGCAACTCCAAAGACCTGGGATCCCTGGGTCTGTGTCCCCGACAGGCGGCAACAGCTGGTGAGGCATGCAGCCCTCAGCTTGCTGGGCTCCTCAGTTCCCGGGGTGACCAGGCTCCCCCATGCCACTGGACTTTGTGCACACACAACACAACACACACAGACATCCAAAGACACACACGTGTCCCACTCATTAGAAAGAAAAGGAGGTATGATGCTTTTTAATGTTTTTGAGATAAGATCTGGCACTGTCAAACCCAGGCTGGAGTGCAGTGATACGATCTTGGCTGGCTTGCAACCTCTACCTCCTGGACTCAAGCCAACCTCACACCTCTGCCTCCTGAATAACTGGGATTACAGGCACATGCCACCATGTCTGGCTAATTTTTGTATTTTTTTGTAAAGAAGGTTCTCACTATGCGGCCCAGGCTGGTCTGAAATTCCTGGGCTCAAGCTATCTACCTACCTGGTCCACCAAAAGTGCTGGGATTATAGGCATGAACCACCACGCCCAGCCAAGAGATGGTGTTACAGCCTGCAATTTTAGCCAGCAATGCTAAAATTTGCTTCCTTCCTTGTTTTTCTAAATTCCTTCCTTGTTTTTCTCATCTTATTCCAGAAAGTTAAAAGATGGCCCACCAGTACATATAAAGATTACTATGAATGTAGTGTCAATGGAAAGGAAGAAAGAGAAAACCGCACAGGAAGGCAAAAAGGAATCAGGAATGTTCTTTTGAGTGGGTCACATAGTTGGCTCTTTGCCTCCAGTGAAAACTAATTGGTTCTAGATTTCATGTGCATGGGAGAAAAATGCACACAGGTGGCCCAGGTGAAACAATGATTATTCCGTGAACTAAGACCAAATAGAAAGTTCTCTCCAGGATCATCCCAAAGACAATTCTGTTTGTTCTAACCATACAGTTGTGATCTATAGAGATATTGAGGAAGGAACAATGCCAATAATTTACTCGATGCCATCTACTGTTCTTGCCCTTGATTGTATTCTTTCATTTAATCCTTATAACAAATATGTGGGGAGGACTACTAATGTCCCCATTTTATGGATGAGAAAATGGCGGCACAGAGATTACATAATTGACCGAAGGCCACAAAGTTAGTACCTGGAGAGGCAGGCATAGAATTCAGGCAGTTGGGTTGCAGAGCATGAAGGCTAAGCCACTAAGCTACCTCCTCTCACAGATCGGCATTTAAAGAAACCAGTCTGACTCCACAAGAGTTCTCAGATGTCCCGATTTTATAAAGACCAATATAAAATAGACCAAGAAGTCATGAAGCTGAGAAGGAATGCCAGTATATAGCATGAACTCACTATGTGTTGGAGGAGGCCAAATTTAGAATCGTCCTAGGCTCCTAAGCAGGCCTTTGGACAACAACAACAAAAAAGGCCTTTCAAAATTGTTAAAAGAAGAAAGAAGGAGACCCACGGCCTTTTTATGGAGGGACTCCACCAGGCTGCCTGTCAGAATCACTTATGGAGCTTAAAAACTCACTGTCTGGAGATTCCAATTCGTCAGGTCTAGGACCATGCTCAGGTGTCTAAATAGCTATGTTTGGTTTTTATGTGCAGCCAGGATTGAGAACCACTGTGTTAAAAAATGGCAAAAGGCAGACCTGTTATTTTACCTCCAACTTTTCCCCAAAGAGAAATAGCTCCAAAGTACAAAGGTAAGGGTGCAAACCACAAAGGGAAAACTGAAACCCAAGACAGGCAAATTACATTTAATAAAGCTCCCCTGGGGAGCCCTATTATTCCATGCCCAGACCAGATCCCAAAGCAATCAAACAGAATCCCTAGAGTGGGACGAGCATCTCGGTGGGTTGAAGCTCCCCCAGGTGACTCCGGTGTAGGTCCAGGTGAATTACATTCCAGGTTACAGAAGAATCTGCTCTGCCTACTGGTTGGTAAATTGGAAATGATGGGATAGAGTAGTGATACCAAGTGATAGGAGAAAAGCAAACAGTCTCCCAGTATTCAGAAACTGGGAAAATGTGGACTTACGACACTTTGAAATTGATATTATTAAAGCAAGTTTCTCGAAATTCTTAATGAGAAGATAGTTTGTGGACATTTAGGGAACAGTAATAACTACTTGAAGCAATTAACTTCATTTCCAGCAGAGAAATGCTCAGCCATTTGTATCTTTATTCCAGCAAAGCAACTGAGCAAAATGAAAACAGTGACCATGGCTGGTTGCTTCTCAATCAATTTCACAACCACACTCCAAAGAGTGCTGGTGGGACTTGATGTCACCTTTGTAAGAGGGCTATTTCAGGGGCCAGGTCAAATGGCTCTGGTCCTGATGCTGTGCTAAATAATATTTGCATAAGTGTCCCAATAGATTGGAAGCATGCCAATCAAATTTTAGGATGACATAAAGCTGGAGGATATAGCAGATAAGATGAATGATAGACTTAAAATGGCATTTGCATTGTATTTTAAGGTTTATCTGGACTTTACCTATAACCCTCAGAAAGCTAGGTATGTCTGTTATCTCTACTTCCTAGCTAAATACACTGAGATTCAGAGAGGTAAATTGCAGAATCATGGTGATCTTGACAGGCTAGAAATATGTCCCAAAATAAGAAGAAATCAAGATTAAGTGTAAAGGATTACGTCTGGATTTTAAAAACCAATTTCAGACTGGGTATGGTGGCTCACACCTGTAATCCCAGCAGTTTGGAAGGCGGTGGTGGGAGGATCGCTTGAGCCCAGGAATTTAAGCCCAGCCAGGGCAACACAGCGAGATTTCGTCTCTCTACTTTGTATACTTAAAAAATTTTTTTAAATCAATTTCAGAAAAATAAGATTGGAGTTTGTATTAGTTGCCCAGGGCTACTGCAACAAAGTACCAAAACCTAGGTGGCTTAGAACAACAGAAATTTATGATCTCACAGTTTGAGGCTAGAAGTCTGAAATCAAGGGGTTGGCAGGGTCTTGCTCCCTCTGAAACCTACAGAAGAATCTTTCCTTGCCTCTTTCAGCTTCTGGTAGCTGCAGATGTTCATTGGCTTGTGTGGCACAGCTTCAGTCTTCACACATATGTCCCTGTGTCTCTTCCCTCTGTGCATGTCTCTCTCTGTGTCCAATTTCCCCTCTTATAAGGACACCAGTCATATTGGATCAGGGCCCACTCTAATGACCTCATCTTCATTTGATTACATCTGCAAAGAACTTACTTCCAAATAAGACCACGTTCTGTGGTGCTGGGGGTTAAGACTTCACATATCTTTTTGGGGAGACACAATTCAGCTCATAATGGGGTAAAATTGAATTGATACAACTAAGATAGTGTCAACATTTTCTCATAGCTATTTAAGAAATGATAAAACATTGATACTGTCTTAGGTAACATTAATGTAATTTAAGGGTTCACACCAACTAGAAAGTAACACCACTGCACTTGGCACTGTTCAGACCGCAGAGGCAGGAACCTAGCACTCACCTCTGGCCGCCACCTTCTAAGAAGGAGATGGATTTAAAAAAAAAAAAATTGGCTGAGCACGGTGGCTTACACCTGTAATCCCAGCACTTTGGGAGGCCGAAGCAGGCAGGTCACCTGAGATCAGGAGTTCGAGACCAGCCTGACCAACATGGAGAAACCCTATCTCTACTAAAAATACAAAAGTTAGCCAGGTATGGTGGCACATGCCTGTAATCCCAGCTACTCGGGAGGTGGAGGCAGGAGAATCGCTTGAACCTGGGAGGCGGAGGTTGCAGTGAGCCAAGATTGTGCTATTACACTCCAGCCTGGGCAACAAGAGCAAAACTCCATCTCAAAAGAAATAGAGACCTGCCATGGACTCCCGATAGAAAGTTCCATGGGCAGTCCAGTGCCAGATGACCCCTTTATATGTTTTGACCTGTTTACTATAAAGAAAATCCAAAAGTATGAATATTTCTTGGCTAACAAAATTATAAAGAGGAGGAAGGGATGACAGATGATTATGTTTAGAGAAATTTTTAACTTGAGAGTTAAGAGATTCTCATTTTTGCCAGGCAGGGCACTATGCAGTGATACCTTCCTTATTTCATTTAACTTCACACATCAGTATGAATGTATAAACATATACACATATATTATTTTAATTCGAACGTATGGCTATAAAGAATATATGCATCTATGTGAGGATCTTGTTAATGTTGAGATGTTGAGGAAGTGTTCTAATTATTTAAATTCTTTTTCTTTTAGAATATTTAAAGGAGAAAAGTGGAACTTAGATAAGAATATGGACATTTCAAAGCTAGGGCCAACTTGGGATTTGGCTATTATAGTGACTAAAATTATTTTCAGCCAATGATCATTAAGTGTCTGCTGTGTGCCCTGCCTTGCAGTAGGTACCTTGAGGGGTATGATGGGGAATACGATACACATGAAATAGCAGAAGGGGCTAAATGCATGATCCAGACAGTGCCATAGGAGCTGGGAGGAGGGCAGGGTGAAATGAGACTAGAGTTAGGGAAGTCATAAGAAGGAGGCTCACATGGGATCTAGAAGGATGCTGGCATTTGGGAGACCATGTAGAGACAGCATGTCTCAGTTCAGGTCACACCCCATGAAGCAGAGGACCTCTGGCTTGGGGTCACTATGCTACTTGTGCTGTTGCTGTCACGCCAAGCAGAGTTAAAGAGGAAGGCAGGGACCAACAAGGTGGCCACATGAAAGCCAGCCCTATGCCCCAGCCTGTAAGATCAGGGAGTTTTCTCAGTGCTTTAAAACAAAGTCATCTGTTGATCTCCTGGGAATCAGATGAAGACAGAAGCAGACACTGCTGGCTCCTCCGAAAGCTTGAGTTTATGACTTCAGCACAGTGAGGGCTGTGAGAGATTGTGCTGGCCAGACAGGAAGTAAGCATTGACGCTGCCTGCCCACCTCTGTCCTGGGCTCCCACCACCACCACAGCCGCTGAGCCTTTAGGCCTTGGAGTTGCCTGAGCTCTAAGGCGGGCCCAGTCTCTGAGAGGGATATGGAGTGACCTGAAACTCTTGTTTCGTTCAGTTCCACCTCCCTCCCTGACTACAGACACCAAAAATGTGCCCTTCCCCCAGAGTCAGTCCCAGATTTCTCAAATCCAAGACCTTATTTCTGAAACGATGCCAGAGGGAATCGGAATGTTGTTTTCCTCTAACATCAACCACAGGGGTCAGGGACATACCCACCAAGTCCCTAAACATATCTGTCTTGATGGAATTTTCCCAAACCGTGGTCGAACCTATTTCTGTTTCGATCTTGTGTCAGCAATTAGAGAACTCTAGTGCCCCAAGTCCTGGGAGAAGACATTTCATTAATTGGGCCTAAGCCTACCTGTTTTGCAGGCCCCATGGTGCTAGTGATGGTCTGGCTCCAGGCCCTTCATGAATCAGACTACAGCCATCCCCCCCTTCACCCCCTGCCTCCACTTCCCGAAATCAAAACACCCCCTGATGGGACAGTAGTGCCTGGTCCTGATCCCAGATCGCGTTATTGGCTCTAGATAAAGTAGCAGCAAGAGAGGTGCATTTATTAATTTTTTCTAGCCGATATCTATTGAGTACGCAGTATGTGCCAGGCATTGTGCTAGGCTGGGGATAGAATGGTGAGTTCAGCCCAGTCTCTGCCTGCAAGGAGCTCATAGATTAATTGAAAAGAAGAGGCCTCCTCAGTGTGGTGAGTGCTAAGTTAGAAGAGATGGTGAGGGCACCCACAAGAAGCTTTGTTCAAGCAGCCTTGGAGGGACAAGGAGAGTTCCTGAAGGAAGGGCACGTACATGGAGGTGGGGAAATTGCATGGATGTGGGGCAGAAGGCAGGGATGGGGGAGGGCATTCCAGGTAGAGGGATAGCTGTGCGAGGCTAGAGGCAGGAGAAAGCAGGAGGAAGCCCCACAGTTGGACAGTGCCAGGGAGATGAAGCTGGGGGAGGAGGCAAGGACAAGCTCCTGAAGGGGCTCAGAAGCAGGTGATTGAAAGATCTCAGGACTTTACCCCAAAAGCAGTGATGTGCAATGGAAGCATCTCAATTGCTGGAGGAAGCACTAGGATGTTCAGGCAGGCCTGGGCTCAGCCCTAGTTCTGGATTTGGAGGCACAGAAAGAAAGGTAAGACTCAGCCCCTACCTTCAGGAAACTCATTGATGGGCAGATTCCATGCACTGTGTTGGGTAACAACCAAGCTGTGCATGATGCATGCCCATGGCACACGAATGCTAAGATTTGAAAGCATGATGGGAGCTATCATTTATTGAGTGCCCTCTGTATGCCAGGTTCTGCAGAAGGAACCTAACATCGCATCTCACTCAGTCCTCAAGGCAGCCTATAGTATGCCTGTTACCACCCCCATGTGACAGATGAAAAGATCACGGCTTAAAGAGGTTAACTTCACAGCTTCAATAACCAGGAAGGGATGGCACCAGAATGAGCTCAGCCAGTGATCTTCCTCCTACTCTATGCAGCCTTCCCTAAGTGTGGGCCGAAGGTTGTAGGAAAGGCTTCAGGGATTAGGAAGAGACCGGAGAGTTAGAATGTTGTTCCCCGTGTCCCACTGTCATCTCTCAGGCTCTGCAGTGGGGGGCAGGAGCCTGACATTTAGGCATTAGGGGAGGGAGGGATAACTGAGGATCACGATAAACAAGTGTCTCTGAGTGCCTGCCCCTCAGAACCTTTAAGTCAAGTCCTGTACCTGCTCTGTGAGGGAGGTAGCAGCTTTTCAAAGAATGCAGTGAGTAAAGAATATAATCTGCAGGTCTTTCCAAATTTGAGGATGCTGTGCTGCCTACATACCATTAATAGGGGATGGGTTTTCCCAGGGACATTTGCTTTGGAAAACTCCCAAGCCTCTAATGTTAACACTTAGAGATTGCACATAATGGGGATGGTTATTTGAATTAGAAATGGGTAACTCACATGTACCTAAAATCTCTCCAAGGAAAGTAGGGTAGGGGCCAAGTAGTGTAAGGAGATGGGTGAGCCAAGTCTGTAATGATCATGAAGAATGGCATATTCTCTCGAATGCCACAGATGATTCTGGAACCTCAAGAATCGCAGAGCTGAGCTAAATGGCTCTCCAAGGTAGACCACCATGAAGCTAAAGTCCTCTGGGAATGACACCACTAGCAGTATTGACTGAGCCTGGTTCCCTAGTTCACAACAGCAAGTTGTGAAACGCAGACATCCTGTAGAATCTAGCTTTACCACTAAGCTCAGTTGACCTCAAGAAATGAAACCAGTTTCCATGATTAACAGACACTAATGACCAACAGGTGAAACACAATCAGGTAAATAGGGAGAGCCAGTGCCAGACAGCTTACAGATTTTCTGAAGGTCTTCATACACAGGTTCCTCTCATTAGCAGCCCGCTGGGAGGGAGCTGGGGATGATTCTGAAACCTGGAGAATCCTGGTCACCATATCATACATGAGTTGAAAAGAGGGGGCCTCCTCAGTGTGGTGAGTGCCAAGTTAGGAGAGATGGTGAAGGCATCTCCTGCCTCCACGCATTATACAGCCAGCCCTCTGCCGGGATTATACTGGTCTACCATAGACCTGGACATGGCCCATCTTTGGTGATGTTACAAATGGAGTATTCCTCTTGCCATATTCCTTGACCCTTTTCCTCTCTACTGCCACCCCTACTACTCCATTGTCCCCTTCGGCTCCAGCTCCCCCCAGCATGGATGCCCCTGGCTTGCCTTCTGGGATGATACCCAGTGCTTCCCCAATTGTTGCCACAGCCTACCCAGCCCACTCCTCCCTCTGGACTCACTTCACCAGGCACAGAGGGCCCATAGCCTGCAATCCTCCCCAGTCAGTGAATCCCTCCCCCTTCCATAGAGATCTTCAGAAGAGGTGTCCCACACCCTTTGCCCAGGCGCCACCCTCCCGCGTCGATGTGCGTCACTGTTGGGATGGTCTTTGTTGTTTCCCTCTCAAGCAGGGCCCTCCTTTTCCTCTTGTTCTGTACACACTGGAGAGGGAGAACAGATGGTCCTCCTGCCAGGGGCCAGCCCTCCTGGCAGAGGTGACCAAACCACCCAGCTTTCCCTTCTCAGGGGCAGCATGGATGCCCCTCAGCTGCAGGTTCTGTTTCTGGGAATTCCTTGGCTTTTCTGTGTGTCCTCTCCTTCCGCCTTCCAAGGTCTCTGAGACCTGCTGACCTATGCAGCTCAAGCCCAGAAAGAAGACACCAGGCAGGACTGGTGGTGCTAAAAGATGGTAGAAATCAGTTTGTCCCTCCTCCGTGCTGTTTGTGATTCTGATTTCAACCTGGGGCCATTTGAAAACAGTCCCCTGTGCAGCTCACCCGGCCCACGTTACCCCTATCTTCCCGGACTCACAGCTGTCTCCCACCATGCTTGCCTACTGGCAGGCCTTTCCGGCTTTATTTTGCCTAGTGGTGTTACCTAAATGTCTCCTAGTTGAACTTGACTCTTGTTATATCTTCCAATTTCTCCCATGTCCAGATTTCCAGACCTTACCCACTGTGGAAGGCGTCACACTGAAGCCCAGACATGAGTTCTGGCCCTGTTCTTAACCAGTCCGGTGACCCTGGGAAAGTCACCAAACCTCTCTGAGCCACAGTTTCCTCATCTGTAGGATCAGGATGTTACTGGCCTGTTCTGAGGATCAAATGAGCAAATAAATGCAAAGATGCTTTGTAAACTATAAACCAACATTCTCCAAACTGCATTCTGTAGAAACTGCTCTCAGGAGAGGTGTTCATAAACTATTTAGGAAAAAAAAAAGAAAGTTTTAGGTCAAGTTTGAGGAAGCCTGGCCCAAACAAAGCAAACCAGATTTCCTCACTCCAGAATTTCTCGGAGACTAACTTGCCAATGTGCATAGCAAATCTCCAAGAGCAGGGTAGAAAACATGGCTTTGTGTCAAAACCCCCTTTTTCATGGACTACTTATTAACTTCTTTAGGTTACTGGTTTCCACAGAGCATAGTGTATATTAATATTATTTCTCCTACAACTAATAATGTGAATCTTTCCACAAGATTTATTCCATCATCCGGGTCACTAATCCTGGGTAATACCAGTTAATCACTGTCTGAAAAAAGTATTGCTGGAGTCCTTGCCTTTAATCTTCTGGGCATTGTGCTCTGTGCTGTGGGGGAGAGGGTACCCGCTATTGAAGGCCTCTGCCATTGGACTCCAGCCCTAACTCCCACCATCCCCACGCTGCACTCTGCCCCTGCAGCTTGGTGAACCCATTGGCCTGTGTATGCATCTTTTGTCTTCCTATTCCCTGCCTTTGTTCCATCCTTCTCCCTGCCAAAGTACCTCCCTCCCATTTCTACCAGTACAATTGTCACCCATTCCTCAACTTTTACTCCAAACCCTGCCTTCTCCATGGAAATTTTTCTAACTAAAGTGATGTGTTCTAAACAGGACTACTGGCCCCTCAAACTCAACTCTAAGTCCCTAAAGGCAGACAGCATTATTTATACTTCCTGATTTTCTCCAAAAACCAGGATTCATTTGTGGATTGATTGATTCTCCCTTCCACCCCACCCCCCAGAACCATAAGGCACACAGTTGTACTTTGGGAACTTGAACCCAGAGGTATGAGTCCTTCAGAGCTGCGAAGTCAGTGGTGAGTTTACTTACTTCATTCAATAGACACTTACTGCTAGGGAACTGCTGGGAACCCAAGGTTGAACAAGACAAGGTCTCTGCCTTTAAGAAGCTCTTGGTCTAGACAAAAGCATAAAAACATCATGGCAAGTCAATGTGCTGAGTGTAATAATTAAAAAATATGGGAGCACACAGTTGGATTCATGGTGAGAATAAGTGGAAATCGAGGCAGGCTTGTAGAGAGGATGTCACCTGGAGCAGACGTGGCCGGGGTATGGGGAAGAAGGACTTCTGGGAGGGGATTCAGGAGGGAGGTTGTAATGGAGCCAGAAGGTTATAGCAGTTGCTGGAAGAGGGTGTGAGATGGGACCTTTGCATCATACACACACAAACATACACACACACACACACACACACACACACATACGTCTGTGGGAATCCCACTTCCCTGCTTTTCCATCATACCCTCTCACCCCTTCTTCCTTCTCACCTTGACTCATTCTTCCTCTCCTCCTCTGTCACCTCCGGGTCCTGGGGCCATCCATCGTTACCTCATCGGGACAGCCCCGTGTCTGCTGTCTGTTGGTAGCTAGAGGCCTGCTTTGGTGACAGGCTGGTCAGTGCGGTGCCCACTCCCCGTGGGGGGCCCTCAGGAGGGAGGGCAGCCTCAACTTACCACTTTCTCTTTTCTTCCCACAGAAAACCAAAAGAGACGTCAATAATTTTGACCAAGACTTTACCCGGGAAGAGCCGGTACTCACCCTTGTGGACGAAGCAATTGTAAAGCAGATCAACCAGGAGGAATTCAAAGGCTTCTCCTACTTTGGTGAAGACCTGATGCCCTGAGAGCCCACTGCAGTTGGACTTTGCCGATGCTGCAGGAAGGGGTGCAGAGAAGACTCCTGTGTTGCAGAGACTCAGCAGGTCTTGAACTACTTCTCCTCCTCGGAGCCCCAGTCCCATGTCCACTGTCTATTTATTGCATTCCCTTGCCCCAGGCCACCTCCTCCCCCTCCCACCTGGTGACCAGAAGGCGCTCTCGGTTCTTGTCTCACCAGTAATACAGACTCATTGGGTCAGCAGTTAGCTGTATACACTGCCGTGTTTGGACCGTTGGCAAGCCTGGTTCCACTCCTCAGGGGCTCCTGGCAGTGAAGCAACTTCAGTTCTTTCACTGCAAAGAAAAGAAAAAAGAAAGCAAGCAAGCAAGAAGACTCTGGCTCTGCTATTGGACACAGATCCTGACCCCTCTTGCTTCTTTTCCCTCCTGCACCCCAGCTTGCCATCCCTGCCCTTCTGTCCTGGAGAAGAGACTGGTGCTTCTCCGCACGCACGAGGGAGGGCGCCCTCAAGGCATGCCCTCTGAGGGCGGGAGACCAGAGATGCAGGGATTGGCCAGCTGGGTTGGTTTGCTCTGGAATGGCTAATTCTTGCCTGCTTTGGTTTTAGCTTTTCAGCATGCCAAAGTCATGTAAGTTTGTGTCTTGTGGAAGAAATCCTCTTTGTGGAGAAAGGAACGGGGTTTTGAACTGTTAACATTTGAAAAATCTATTTTCAAATTCACTTTCTAATTGGCCAAAAGATATAAATTCCAGTCTGAATACAGGTAGATATTAAAGGGCTAATACAAAATGAGAAACCGGTCGTCCAAGGTGGATGCTGTCAGTGACCGAGTGACACATGAGAGCTGTATGAATTGAGAGAAAAGGCAGCAAGTAGCGTTCCTCATTATTCAAGTTCTACCTGGACACAAAGGCCAGAACCCTGGGGTTCCAACAAAGCTCAGCTCCCAAATTCTCTTTCCAGTTTCATCCTAAGTTCCTAGCATAAACACTATTTATTTTCTGCAGCAGTGTGTTATTTTAGCGCACTTATACAAAATGGTAGTACTACTGTGTTGTGGTTTTTAAACATTAAACATGTAAAGTTATATATGAAATACCTGCTTTTGGAATAAGCAGAATGAGGCTAAACATGGGTTATACAAAGGGTATCTGGAGACTGAACAGCAACCTGTTTGAAAACTGACAGTGTCACAAGATGTAGTCAGTTTTGTTTCTGTGTGACATGCAATGGCAACTCATGTGGACACTATTTAAGGGATGTGACATTACCTCCTGTAGATATGCTAACAGTGTTATTCTTTCATTTCCAAGGGTTCTGTGTGGCTTTGTGTATATGTTTCCTGGAGGTCATTTGATTACCTAATTTACTGAACTGATTTAGCAGGGAATGGAATCCATTCCAACTATTGCACGTGGATTTCCCAGCTGCCCCTAAATATATATACTTGTGAGTGGCAAAGTGGCACTAATGAAGCTTTTTGCCTTTTGTACATTTGAGATTTTTGTATATAGTGTTTGCTGCAAGGCCTGTGGAATTAATTCATTGAATATAGAGGTATCAACTGCTGCATGTTCAGGCATATTATAAAACTTTAGTCTATGAAAGAATAATTATAATAATGTCCAGGTGCAATACTCTGTAAGTGTATTGGTTCAAGTTACCGAGACATAGGTGTGTTCCTTTATGGGGGATGGGGGGGGGTGTTGGGGATTCTTTGTATTGTTTATTTCATTTTGGTTTATTTTAAAAGATGTAAACATGTATTAAGCTATATTAAATCTCACATACAGTTCTCCTGTGCTCTATTATACCCTGATAGAGATGGGGGAGAGAAAGGAATGTTTTTGATGGTGGTTTCAAAACTCGGACAGTAACCATCTTGAGCCCATAGAGAGTCTGTGTCCATATTTGCATCTGGCTGGTCATAGCCTTTGTTACTAATGATGACATTCAGTTCTCTTTTGTTTTTATTTTTTAAAAACTCAGGTGTAATTATTATCTGTTCTTATAATAATTGCAAATATTAAATATTATGATATATCAATTCATGTGTTTGGCATACCAGTGAATGATGAAGAACATTAGATTAATTTAATTTATCTTCGGTAACTTGACATTCTGGAGAGAGATTATCTTCTGGAGTTGAGTACAAGCACAGAAACATCTTTACGGTGGCATCATCTCATTTTTTAGGAAGACATGATAATACTGCCCATCATACTCATGTGTAACTACTGTTCTTTCTTCTGCTTTCTTCACCATTATATGGACAACCAAGCAAGCTCTAACTGCAATGCCAGATGGCCTTGTCCAGAGGTCTGGTGTTTGCATGGCAGTGGGGACTAGGCCTTTCCTACAGGACAACTGGCAAGTTTGCTGGGAAGTCAAATAATACATTCCACCTGGCAGCTGAAGGCAGTCAGTCAGTCTGTCCCAGAAAGGGCCCTTTTTAGCACCCCAGGCTGGGCTGGCTGGGATGCCTCTGGCTGGTGAAGTTCTCACACAGGCAGATTTAAATCCAGCAAAGGTCTATAGAAAAAGGCTTGTGTGTTCCTTGAGTAATCATTGTTTCATTTTCATTTTTACAAGAGTTTGAAAATAGACACACTGTTAACACTTCTGCCAGTTTTTTCTAATCTTTCCCGCCCCACCCCCTTTCTCTTTCTCTCTCTCTCTCTAAAAAAAAAAAAAAAAAAAAATTGGGGGGGGGGGAAAAAAAAAAAAAAAAGCCAAAAAACATATATGAAGGATAGCTGTTCTCCTGTGTTCTCTCATTATGGGCTTTGTGAAGTAGAAACATAATTTTTTTCCTCCAAAGGTGAAAAAACAACTTATTCTTGCTTTTTTTTTAAAAAAAAAAAGAAGGCTAAAAAATTACCTCTTTTTAAATTATGTGCAAAATAATTCTGGCTAACTATAAAATGTATTCAATTTTAGGATTTTTTTTGTATTGTGATGCTTTATTTGTACATTTTTTCTTTTCTGGATGTAATTTTAATCTCTTGCCATTCATTAGTGTTATTTCATTGTAAACATTATTGTGCCAAATGTACTGTATTCAAAAGGATGTGAATGTGTATTGTTTCAGAACCTAATAAATACAATGACGTTAAGTCTTATTTCTCAGTGCCAGTAAGAATTTTTAATCTCCATTATGAGTGGCAAAGTGGCACTAATGAAGCTTTTTGCCATTTATATATTAGAGATTCAAAAATTCCTAAACCTAAATGTGGTTTCAGCTTTCCTTTCTCCTTGGAAGATGCACAAAAGCTGCAAATGACCATATTTGCACATTCCCCCTGCCTCTGTGCTTCTGGGCTGTCAGAAGGAATAAGGGGACCTGTGCCGACTGGACATGGCTCTCAGCTGCCTTGGCTTGTCTGCCTTGGGGTGCTGGGAGATAGGCAAGAAAGCAAGTGGCATCTGCATTTTTGTCTTTCCAGAGAAGCAAATGCCGGACCACCTTGCAACCGATGCCCATTTGAGCCTCCTCATGACTCAGTTTTGGGCCCGATGCTTGGAACTATAGGCTTTTGGGGTCCTATAGGGACTCCTCCTAGGGCGAGAGTTCCTTGCAGGCTGGCCTGGAGCGGCCAGTAGGGCTCCATGCTTCGCTCTTGCCCGCCTCCCCCACGCAGCCCATGTCTGTGCCCATCCTGCTGACTCCTGGGCTCTCCGGGTTCCTCCTTCACTCTGGGACTCCTTTTCTGCCATTCCAAGCATGTTGCCCCAGTACTGCAAGACTCCTCCTCTTTCCCCAACACGAACTTTTCAAGAATGTTTGAAACTCAAAAGCACCCTCTTGAGTACACCCGAAATTTCCATTGGCCAGAATTTCCTGTTCCTTAAAAGTTACAGAAATGGGCCGGGTGTGGTGGCTTATGCCTGTAATCCCAGCACTTTGGGAGGCCGAGGTGGGCGGATCACCTGAGGTTGGAAGTTCAAGAACAGCCTGACCAACATGGAGAAACCCCATCTCTACCAAAAATACAAAATAAGCCAGGCATGGTGGCGCATGCCTGTAATCCCAGCTACTCGGGAGGCTGAGCAAGAGAATCGCTTGAACTAGGGAGGCGGAGGTTGCGGTGAGCCAAGATCGCACCATTGCACTCCAACCTGGGCAACAAGAACAAAACTCCATCTCAAAAAAAAAAAAAAAAAGTTACAGAAACGATTGCAGCTCTACTATTTCTTATCCTAAGGTAAGGGGATGGCCTACCTTGTCACCCTCTACTCACAAAATCACTTCCTCATAAGCCCTCCAGTGACCGGCACATCTGCCCAAAAGGCCTCTTCTCTCACAGTTTTTCCTCTCTCAGCAACATCTCCTGCCCACCTGGAGATCTAAGCATGAATTTCCAGACCCACTCCAAGAAGGATGTGTTTAGCACATAGTTTTCTCTCTGATTCAGGCAGTTGTTTCTAGGTAAGTGACCACTCAAGGAGAAGCAACCTTCCCACCAGCTTGTCTGTCTTATCACAAACTTAAACAAAATTAGGAGAAACATCAAACTCATAGAGGCAGAGAGTATAATGGTGGTTGCCAGGGTCTGGGATGAGGGTGGGAATGGGTAGATGTTGCTCAAACTAACAAAGTTTCAGTTAGGATAAATATGCTCCGAAGCTTGATTGTAGAACATGGTGACGATGGTTAATAATAATGTATAATTGAAAGTTGCCAAAAGAGAAGATATTATGTGTTCTCACCACAAAAAATGAATGGGCTGGGGCCAGGCACAGTGGCTCACACCTGTAATCCCAGCACTTTGGGAGGCCAAGGTGAGAGGATCACTTGAGCCCAGGAATTCAAGACGAGCCTGGTCAATAAGTGAGACCTCATCTCTACAAAGAAAAAAAAATCAGCCAGGCACCGTAGTGCACGCCTGTGGTCCAGCTACACAGGAGGCCACAGCAGGAGGATTGCTTAAGCCCAGACGGTCAAGGCTGTAGTGAGCCATAATTGTGCCACTGCACTCCAGCCTGGGCAACAGAACAAGATCCTGTCTCAAAATAAGAAGGAGGAGGAAGGGGAGGGGGAGGAGGAGGAGGAGGAGGAGGAGGAGAAAGAACGTGAGGTGATGGATATATTAGGTTGGTGCAAAAGTAATTGTGGTTTTTGCCATTTTTAAAAGTAATACTAACACTTTTACCTATGTAACAAACCTGCACATCCTGCACATGTACCCTGGAACTTAATATAAAAATTAAAAGAAATACTATATATACTATTTTAACAAATTTTAAAAAGTAATGGCAAAACTACAATTACTTTTGCACCAATCTAATATCAATTAGCTTGATTTAATCATTTCACAATGTATACTTATCAAAACATCACATATACCACAAATATACACAATGTTTACTTGTCAATTATAACTTAATAAAGCCAAAAAACATTAGCAGAAACAAAAGGAGCTGTTGTAGGAAGGTCAGGAGATATCCGCAAGCACTTGGCTGAATGAAATGTGACCAGCCTGCACGTCCCCTTACCTAGAGTTCTGGAAGAGAACAGCTCCAAAGTCCTGGAGACAAGGGACTCGTCCTCTCAAATTTCTGTGCTCCACAAAGCACTAAGAAAGGTCAATTGCTGTCAGTATATCTGGTTTGGAACCTCTCTTCCCACCCCCAACCACATTCTAGATGAGAAAGCCAGGCGCTGACCCACCTGTTCCAGGGGAGCTCTGGGCAGGGTCCCTAGCAAGGTTCAGGTGGCTGCAGAGCTGCTTGAGGAGAGTATGTGTGGCTGTGCCCTGAACTAAGCAACAGCCAGACTAATAGATTTCATGCCAAGGAAATCAATGGGGATAATTATCCCTTCTCTATTTCCTTGTACCGAGGTGCAGACCGTCACTCGGGCTACCAGGAGCCTGAAGATCTCCATGCAAGGCAATCTCAGAAGCACTAGGTGTGTGTTGTCCTCATGTTTGGAGCGGCAGAGAGGGGGTGGAAAGAAGGCTTGAAAGCCACATTATGAAGTCTGTTTCCTACTTCAAAGTACTTTAGCCCAGACAATGACATTACATATGTGGTATGTCAGTTTTAAGCTACACTTGAAGGAGGACCCTTCAAGTACAATCAGAAATACATTTTTCAGGGATGGACAGCAGGTTGAATAAATAGTATTTATTCAGAAAGCTACTACAAGTTCTTCAGCCTTCTTTTACCTCCCAAAGCACCTGGGAGTTTGTCATTAACATAAGGGATGCTAGAAAACTATTTCCTCAAGGAAAATGGTGGCTTGTTAATTAGCATAAAGAATGTTAGATAGGTGACATTAATGGTGTCTGAGATAAGCAGATTGGCAAAGATATCTCAAGACAAATCTCCATGTTTTAAAACACAGGCTATGAAAACCTAGCGAGACTTCGACTTTTCTAGTAATTGGAAAAATGCACATTTAAATCGAACTGCGATACCACTTTGCCTCCACCCAAACGACTAACTCAAAAAGTCAGACATAAGATGTGGAACAATTGGAACTTTTAATGTTTCTGGTCTGAGTAGAAAATGGTACAAGTACTTTGAAAAACTTCATCAGTGTCTGTGAAAGCCATATTGTATACCTTTGACCCAGGAGAAAAATCTATCCACTATGGAAAGGAAAAATGAATTGTGAACTATTCCCACAATGGAACACTATATAACCATAAGAATGAGTGATTTAGAGCTACACGCAACAACACAGAAGACTCTTCTAACATAACGTTAAGGAAAAGAAGCCAGGCCGAAGAGTACACACTGTGATTCTATTGATAAAATCCATGCTCTTGGAAATCAGGCTAGTGGTTAGCCTTATGGGGAGGCGAGGTCGTGACTAGGAGGGGGCACAAAGGGGCTTCTGGAGGTACCAGTTTTGTTTTCAGAACGAGGAGCCGGCAAACAGGTGGGTTCACATTGTGACAATGCATTAAGCTGTATCGTTAAGATCTATGCACTTCTCTGTAGTGTACTTCATATAGAACCCCATGGCCAGGCGTGGTGGTTCGTGCCTGTAATCCCAGCACTTTGGGAAGCCGAGGTGAGCAGATCATAAGGCCAAGAGATCGAGACCATCCCGGCCAACATGGTGAAACCCCCGTCTCTACTAAAAATACAAAAATTAGCTGGGCATGTTGGTGCACATCTGTAGTCCCAGTGACTCGGGAGGCTGAGGCAGGAGAATCGCTTGAACCTGGGAGGTGGAGGTTACAGTGAGCCGAGATCGTGCTACTGCACTCCAGCCTGGTGGCAGAGCAAGACTCCTTCTCAAAAGAAGAAAAAAGAGCATAAATAAGTAAATAACCCCCTGCCGGGTACAGTAGCTCACACCTGTGATCCCAGCACTTTGACAGGCCAGTGTGGGCAGATAGCTTGCACCCAGGAATTCAAGACCAGCCTGGGCAACATGGCAAAACCTTGTCTCTACAAAAAATTAGCCAGTCATGGTGGTGGCGCCTGTAGCCCCAGCTACTTGGGAGACCGAGGTGATCACCTGAGCCCAGAGATTGAGGCCACAGTGAGCCGTGATGGCACCACTGCTGGCAAAATGAGATCTTGTCCCAAAAAAAGAGAAAATACCCCAAATCTAGAAAGACCTTTGTCTATCGCCCTTGGAGATGGCACCCTTGGCTGAACCCCTACATGGCCTGTGTTTCCTGCTGCCTTGGAGGTGTCCTGTTGTCTGACTCCCACAGACAGCCTGACGCTGTGGGGGAACAGGGTCACATTTGTTGTGGGAAACCTTTCCTGGGAGGCACTATCAAAAACACCCAAAAGGACAGGGACCTGGGACTTGATGGAGCTTTCAGAATATCCACAAGGCTCTCTGTGCCTACTTGCTAATAAATTGTATTTGTCTTGGAGGGTGGGCTGAGAACTTGTTATGGAGTAACTACGTCTCCCCTTCTTGCAGCTGTAGGAATCTACCAAAAATAATGCAGGGATGTGCACCAAAAATTGGCTTAGGGAGCTTGCCCACCTTGGGTGGGTAACTGTACCTTTCTAAACTTGTTTCTGTATTTATAAAATGGTGGTAATGAGACTTACAGCCTCAAGACCTGTTGTGAAACACCAGTGAGATCAAAAGGTCCAAGGCACAGCATCTGTTCAATTGCCATCATTTCTCCTCCCTGAGGCACTCGCACCCCCACTTCTTGATCAGAGTTCAGGCTGCACCACAGGAAAGCCTAGCTTGGTGTAAGGAGGGCAGCCTTTCTTTTCTGTCTTCTCTTATCTTTCAGATGTCCTGCTCCTCAGCACTCCTGGGGGCGCCTGACACAACCCACCCCACCAGTGAGGGACCCTCAGTGCAGGCAGAAAGGAGCATATCCAAGGCAAGGTTGTGGCCCTCAGGGAACTGACAATCAGCATGAAACAAAACAGGCCCCACGCAGGAGGGCAGCGGAAGGCAGGCAAGAGAGACAAAGAAAGCCCTGCTGATGATACAAGGGAAGTCCAGAGAAGCGGGGGAAGTTTGCATTATCGAGGCAGGCTTCCTGGATGAGGCAGTGCTGAGAGGGCACTAAAAAGGGAGGAAGATGTGGGCAGACAAAGGGCAGGGAAGGGCAGTCAGCTTTGCATGGCATGGAAGGGCTGGGAGCTTGGGGGGCTTGGGTTCCAGGACAGTCCTGCAGCAGTCTTCAACTTCATTTCTCAACATGAGAGTGTCAAGGTCATGGGAATTGTTTAAAAAGTGGTTTGATGGTTTTTGTAGGGGGGACAATCTTTGAGAACTCAACCCACCCTTCAATAAAGACACCCTTGTCTCTGTGTATGATAGCAGAGTTCATGTTTCAGTGCTTACTTTCCCCAGTTGGATCAGGTAAATACTGCCAGAGGGTTGAGATCAGACCAGGCTCAGCTTTGGAACCTATGTGCAAGGTGAACAATTACACATGCCACCGCCTCTCAGGCCTTACGTACATTGGAGCAGGAGGCCACCCATTGATTGCTTTGGGAGGCTCTGAAAAGGCTGACTTCTGGGAAACCAATTGCAGAATCTACCATTCATACTTCCTTCTTTAGGTTATTAATAACCTAAAAACCCTTCTTTGTTCCAGACACTGTGCTAAGTATGTCACATAAATTAGCCTATTTAACCTCACCAAAATCACATGAAGTAGATACTCCAATTATCCCCCATTTTATAGATGAGGAAACTGAGTCTCAGAAATTATATAGTTTATTTAATTCTTACAAATTCATAAAGCTGTTGTATTTGTATGTCAGTTCTACAGTTAAGGAAACTGAACATTGCTCAGTTCACAGACCTAGCAACAGGCCAGATCTGGCTGAACCCCAGAGACCATACAGAAGGTACTTGCACACAGGATAGATGACACACAGAACTATTCATTCACTCCTTCATTCATTCACTTATTCCACAAATTTTCATGGAGTTCCCACTACATGTAAGCCATCCATCTAGACATCAGTGAACAAAGACAAAAATCCTCACTCTTACACAAGGCAAGGATGTTGGCAGAGAATGATAAACTGTAAACATGACCATTAAGTAAATTACATAATGTGTTAGAAGGTCCAGGCTGCCCCTGACATTTAAGGAATCGTATAAATGGACCAAAGGGCTAAATATTTTTAAAGTTATAAATCAGGGTATTGTTAAGTAAAATACATCCTAACTTTGTCCCTTGAGATATACATTTTCATAACAACCTGAAAGGCCAGGTCTGAATTTGGAATAGGACTCCTTGGAGTCCTGGCTCCCAGGAACGTGGCTGCCTGGGGAGAGCTGGCCCTGCCTGTGGACTACTCCTTCTCTTCCCACTCCAAGTTGTGTCTCACACCAGTAGGACACCCCCAGTCATCATGTCCAGCTTCCATCCACACTCCTTGGCCAAGGGTGCACGTGCTGGGGGTTGGGTCACCCTGGGAGGATGGGCCCCAGGATGTGCAGACTCTGACAGCAAACTCTGGACCATGAGTTTGCTCATGGCAGGGAATTCCACATCCTAGGTACCCAGAGGTAGTCTAGCAGCAGGGCTGCTGGCTGCAGCTACTGGCTCCTTGGCCCTTGGAAAGGGGGAGAAGCTGGAGAAGGGATCCCTCTAAATTGCAGAGCCTAGGCAGCGCCCCTCCTGCCTGGATCTAGGACTGTCCTGAGAAGGTGGCACATGCTATGGAGAAAAGAAAGAAAACAACGCCGGAGAGATCACAACGTGGGATGAAGTCGTGATTTTCCCTAGGGCTGAACTATATTTATATGTAATTAAAAGAATGAATGAATGAATGAATGAATGAACCAATGAATAGTCATTCAGGGCTCCCAGAAGCATCCCAGAGAACAGACTGGTAGGATGAGGGGTGGGAAATGGCCTGCCGAGATTCACTCAGCCTTCCTCTTCCTGCTAGGACCAAATCAAATAAATAGACCCTCCCAAGAACCCTTCTTTGGCATTTGATCCCATCTGGGTGGTGGTTTTTCCTGGAGCAGAACAATGTTGTGATCATAGAATTATCAGCCACCTCCAGCTCTGAGTTCCCAGGGCTCCTGCAGAGAATGGTTTTCTGAGAGCACTTTCCCCAGGAATACATTCACCCAGGGCCAGCAGGCCTGGCTCGGCCTCCACCCCAGATCTTTACGTGTGCTTGCATAGAGAAATTTTCACATCATTGCCAGATTTCCTAAATCTACCTCATGCCTACTTTATTGTCCTGAGAAAGGCAGGAGGGTGAGGAGGAGAGAACGAGGAGAGACTCAGGAAGGAGGAGAAAGGCTAAGTGGGCAGAGTCCCAGGCAGGCTCAGCTGTGTCCGGCTGTTCCCTGCTCAGGTGAGAGCGGGCCTCAGGCGGCCTCCGTTCTGGGCAGTTGTCAGGTCACTCGGCGCCTCCAGCAATTCAGCTGCTCCAAGGAGGCACCACTCCAAAGGGAAAGGTGAGGGCCCATCTTAATGGACATTATCCATCCAGAGGCAAGGGTGGTGACACAAAAGACAGCAGGCCAAGGGCCAGATGGAATCTGAGCAAGGCTGGGCTGGCGGCCCCTCCCCACCCTCCCCTGCAGCCTTCCCGTCTAGGCCAGTTCCTTCACACCTGGACCCACCATGGGGATGGGAGCTATGGGCCTCATCTGGCCAACACCTCCTTCAAAATTGTGGTCCGTGTTAATGACTTTTGTAAATGGCCTTACTTTCTACCCGCTCTCTCCCAGCTGTGCAGGGGGCTGTTAATCTGCACTCCATGTTGATGTTGGGGGTTGGGGGTCCTGGGTGATCCCTGGCAGAGGAAAGAGGAACTGACAGAGTCTAGTGTGGTGGGGATAATGGGGGCCAAAGGTAAGGCAGGTGGGGCCAAGCAGGAAATTCCGTCCTACCCCGATCCTCTTTCGACTCACCACCCAAAGAGACAATACAGGAGAGCCAGAGCTGGGCAAGTGAGTGGCTGGAGACCAGCTTGTGCCTGTAAGTCATAGAGAAGGCAGGAGAGAGGGCTTGGGGAGGGGAAGCAGCACCAGCCTGGAGCCTTCACTTTGGCGGAAGTGGAGCTGATTGCCTTGTTTGGGGAACAGATGCACCTCTGGACCCTTCTCCTGCTGCAGTCAGTTGGAAGGAAGGAGACTGGCTTCCAGTGGTGCCTGGGAGGGGTTTATTTGGACCCCATTCTAGAAATGAAGGCTCTGAGGTTCAGAAAGGCCAGGAATTTGTCCACGCAACGTACCCAGCCTCAGGGACAGATGCGCACTCAAGCCTGTGATTTGAATCTGGGTCTGGGTGGCACCAAAGACCCGGCTCTTTCAACATGCTTCTGGTCACCATGCCAACATAGGTCCTGCACACTTTTTGCTTTTCCTCTCCAGAGAACTTTCACCTCCATGTGAAATACACACAATTGTTTGGGGTATGATTACGCTGGTGCTCCACGCTCCCTCTAAGGGCTCTGGTTGTGAACACAAAGGTACAGCCAGGAAACAGGCCGGGGTGTCCGGGGATTCTTGCTCTCCTTTCCCACTCATCAACCTGGGCCTCCTCCTACCAGGGCCCTGAGACCATGTCCTCAAGTCCAACAAAGCCTCTGCCCCCAGACACCCTGCCCACCATCAAAAAAAGAAACCATCCTTATGGACTGTTCCAAGCAGGAAGCTGAGTTTTCAGTTCACTGGAAAACAGGAAATGCCTCCAAGGGCCTGAAGTCTTTTTAGTGGCTGCGCCCTTCATGCAAGGGCTATGTCCTAGGCCAGCTGCTGAGGACAGCCCTAGAACCAAGGCTATGCCAACTCCAGCCTGGTGAGCGAGTTCCTTGGTGCCCTACCTGAGCCCCCTGTACCCCTGGAGAAGGAGCTGATCCCTCCATCCTCTGCTCAGGACACTGGACCTTCCTGTACTAAGGCAAGAGGGCTTGGGATGTCAGGGCTGCTGTGTGAAGCACCAGAGGTTGATTAGTGTTGCAAGAAACAAACAGTGGCCATGGACTGACACCACCCCAAGCTAAGGCTGGCCTCTTACTCCAGCCAGATTGACTTCTAAACCCTGTCAGAGATAGGCTGAGCCTCAACAATGACTGACTTCCCCATCCTGGCTACAGGCTGACCCTCTAACCTTGACTTTGTCAGAAACTGACTTTTAATCACAGGAATCTAACCCTGGTCACAGACCAAACCTAAAAACGTGCCAGCCTCCTCATTCATTCTCAGTCACTGATTGACCTGCTACTGAGCCCAGCACCACCCTCACAGCCCCCATAGCCTGGGGTGGGGGTGGCGGGCCCCTCACGTGAAGCTCTAATATGACACTGGTTGTGAGTGGGGGTAGGGGAGGGGAGCAGAAGTCTTGTTTGAGACCTGATCTTATCTCTACCTTGCTACGTGACCTTGGGCTGGTCACATCATCTCCTGGGCTGGGCTCTCCATTTCTTCTTCCACAGTGGGGTGACAGGCCCAGATCGTCTCCAAGTCCCTATCCTCATGGCACATGCCATTGGAGGAAAGCCAGGACTGATCTAGAATGTGAGGTGTCATGGTCAGGACTGATGTTACTCTTGGAAGTAGGAAGACATAAGAGATCAGGAACTTCCACTTTTGCTTAGTAATTAATACAGTTAAAGGAATTCCTCCGTTTGAATGTTGTTTTCCTGGTTCTACCACAGCCTCTGGAACCCTGACTGGATGCCATCGATTCTCCTTCCTACCTCAGCTTTTCCATCTGTAAAAAGAGCTGTGACATCAGTAGTTCAGGAATTTGGAAGGATGGACAGACGGGCTTGTATGAACATAAACATCTGCGAATTCAGACAGAAGACTTCAGCTGGAAGACAAAGTCAGATTCTGGCTATCTATGTTGCTCACCCCAAAGACAGAAGCAATAGGATAATTTGCAATGACCGCCCTCCAAGGCCTCAGTGCATGAGTTGTAGGGTTGCAGTTTAGTTCCCCAGAGAGCACCAGGATGGGGGTGGGCAAGGTGTGGGTTCACTGAGGAGGGGACAGACTCCACCTGGAACCTGCCATGATCTGCCATCATGTCCCCGATTAGCTGCACACTGCCTGAAATTCCACACTCAAGGAGCAGCAATGCGATGTGCAGGCACCATCCTGACCCAGGACTGGAAACGCACACTATCACCTGTTACTGCTCACCTGTACAGGGCCTCATCCCTATACCAGTCCTCTTCCTCCTCTCCACTGAGAGCAGGACAGTGAAAGAAGAGGCAGATACTGACTGGATAAAATCCACAAGAGCAGTCGAAGAGGGATAGTTCTAGAGTAGCAGTTCTCAAAGTGAGGTCTGGGGACTCCTGGGCGTCCCTAAGACCCTCTCATGGGTCTATCAGTTGTCCAGTGTTGTGGAAGAAATTACTCCAAAGCACAGCAGCTTAAAACAACACACATTTATCTGCAAGTATCTCACAGGCAGTCAGGAATCGGGGCAGGCCTAACGGATGCCTCAAGGTCCCTCACAGGCTACAATCAAGGGGTCAGCTGAGGCTGCAGTCTCATCTGAAGGACCGACTAGGGGAAGATGTCCTTCCAAAAGCATTGCCGTGGTTGTTGGCAGGATTAAGTTCCTCGCTGGATATGGGACAGAGGTCTCCTTCAGTTCCAAAAAGCCGGTCTTATTGTAATGTAATCTTCAAAGTGATGTCTCACCACTTTTGGCATATGTATTCCTTAGAAGGAAATCACTAGGTCCAGCCCACATAGGAGGGGAGGGGTTTACACAAGGATATGAATGTTGGGGGGCAGGATCACTGGGAGACATCTTAGAGGCTGCCTAACACAGGATCCTTGAAGTCCTCTCTTTTCCAACTGCGTATCTTTGTGATGCTGGATTTTCTTCATATGCTTTGACCAAAGCATATCTTAACATATTTAATGCAAAAGCAGATATAAGAATCCAGCTGTCTTCTACTCAGCTGCACATTAAAGAGATTTATAAAAATATAAAACAATGCCGCTATGTTGATAGATACAGCTCAATAAATCTCAATAAATGAGAGCTCTTTGGAGCCCTGATAATTTTTAAAAGTATAAAGTGGTCCTGAGGCCGGGTGCAGTGGTTCACGCTTGTAATCCCAGCACTTTGGGAGACCGAGGTGGGCAGATCACCTGAGGTCAGGAGTTTGAGACCAGCCTGGTCAACACGGTGAAACCCCATGTCTACTAAAAATACAACAATTAGCCAGTGTGGTGGCGGGTGCCTGTAATCCCAGCTACTAGGGAGGCTGAGGCAGGAAAATTGCTTGAACCTGGGAGGTGGAGGTTGCAGTGAGCCGAGATAGTTCCATTGCACTTCAGCATGGATGACAGAGCAAGACTGTCTCAAAAAACAAACAAACAAAGGGGTCCTGAGATAAAAAAGCTTGAGGACTACATGTTCAGAAAAATAGAGCTAAGATACTGCCCAAGGAGGGCTGCCCTGGGTGGGCGTGGGGGACAAACCTGTAAGAAGCCTTCCAGCAGCCACATATTACCAGAGCCCACAATCTTGGGAAAGGTGGGGGGCAGGGGTCAAATACAGCAGGAAGAGGAAGGGCCTAGATTCCATCTTTTGCTTTCTTTACACTTTTACACAATGTCTCTATGTTTGTCTTTTATACATTTGTGTGCATAGAGGTTCACCGTGCACACACTTTTCTTGGCATGAGCACATGTGCATGTACATACATGGGTGTATCTGGGCACCTGTCATGGTTGTCATGTGTGCACATACATGTGTGTACATATGCCTGTTTAAGCACAATGTGCCTGGAGCCCCTGAGAATGAGCAGGGCCTGACCAGCAGGTCCAGGGGCATCCTGTGAAAGGAAGGGGCAGCAGACGGTTGGGTGGCATGGGCCACTACCACCTCCACAGCTGTATATCCCTGAAAGTCCCCAGCCCTCAGCCCTCTGCTCTCAGCATGACTCTCAAATATTTTCATCTTCTATGGGAACTTCCTGTCCAACTTCCTGTTGTTCTTGGACTTTTCTTTTTTCGTTTATTTGAAGGTTGTAATTCTTTAATCTGCCTTTTTATTTTGCCCAGAGAGGCACTGTGGTCCCCAGCCACCTCTGAGGAAGGGAGAAAAAAATCTTGCCAGACAGGCCAGCTCCTTGGCTGGAGTTAAAGGCTCCCAGGAATTGAGCACAGGGACTGAACTCCTTTTTCCATCAAGATAAACAAAATAGTTTAAAAATCCCAATTTGTCTCAGAAGATATTCAAGAGCTTCTGCCTGCTGTGCACCAGAGTGAGGGACAGCAGGAGAGAGAAAGAGGCCTCAGGACAGGTTTCTTGGGGGCTCAGGAAGGGCTGCCCTGAGGTTTACAAGGCACCGAGTCTCATCAGTTCTGCCCCTCCATTCTCCTTTCCTTCAGAACCTGCCAAAGGGAGACCAGCCAACAAAGAATCCAGAAGCACCTGCCGGCCAGAGCCCAGCCTCAGCTCAGCCCAACCAAGTCTCCAGCCTCATCCCCCTGATCAGTCCCTCCCCACAAATGGCGGTTCCTCTGCAAAGTCCGGTGCCTGTGTCCTTGCTGTCCTTCTATGCCCTTCATTTTCCATCCAGCCTCTACTTGATCAAATTATTATTTCCAGCTGTCATCAAACAGCCTCTGAGAAGCCTTCCCTGGTCTCCCAGGCCAAGGAAAGTGCTTCATCCATAATGCTCCCTGGCCAGGTCCTCCCCAGGGCTCCTTCAGCACTGGGATACCTCCCTGGTATCCCTCAGCACTGCTCCTACTGCCTGCCCCTGTAGCTGGTCCTGTGGTTGAGTCATCCTTGTCTTTGTATTCTGGACTCCCTGTGTGTCCCAGCAGACCCCAGATGCCTGCAAGCCTGCCACAAACCTGCTTCTCCCAAGGTGAGCCGGGGTTCCGAACTCCATCCCCTTTTCTCCTCACTTCCCTCTAGCTGCTTTCAAAGGGCAGGTCCCCTGCTGTTCTCAACTAGTCTCCCCTGCCCAGGCTGGGACCTAGCACAGTTAGTCCTGAATAAGTATTTGTTACTTGTGTTGTTTCATCTCCAGCAGTGCATTGCTTTGTTAAACTCACCCTGTTCAATTGTTAACAGCTGATGTGTCTTTCCCTCATCAAGCCCTCCCTCCTTCCCCAGCTGAGAGGTGTTTGCATTTTAGCTAGAGACAAACCTTAACAGAATAAAACAAATGAATCTGCAACAGTGAGATTTTACGGCACCCTGAAGAAGGCGGGGGTAGAGGGTGGAGAGGAGCACCGCTCAGGCCTTGAACTGTCTCTTTCACCCTTGCTTAGGGCTGAGTTCTTCCCAGCTGTAAGATGCCAAAGCTAGACCACTCCACTTCTCTGGGCTTGCCCAGAAAGCAAACCAGTCTCCTCTAGCAGGAACTTCCGTAAATACGTTCAAGTGAAAATGCGACTCTTGGGCTCCATCCCTTAACTACTGAAGTCGGAATTGGAGGGTGGAGGGTTTCAAAGGTGACCTCATGTGTAGCTAAGGCTGTCGAACTCTGTCCTCACAGTGTCCTCAGTTTCTAGCTGAGTGACTGCCATGGTAGGTACCCCATAAATGTTTGAAGAACTGAATGAGAGGCAGGGAAATAGAGTGCAAGCAGCCTGGGTCTAAGGGATCTGCCATGTTCTATGGGATCCTGGGCACATTCTGTGTACTGCTGAAGTGGAGACATTCTCCCCGCCTTACAGGGTTGCTGGAGGGGCCCCTCAAAGGCCAGGACGTACAGTGGTGCCCAAGGAGGGTGTGTACAGAGAAACTGCTCAGCCCTGTCTTCTGAAACTAAGGAAAACCAGCAGCAGCCATATCCTGGGGCTTTTCCTCACCAGCCTTGGCCGGAGGGGCTCCTTGGAATCAATGTTTATGGTATTGGGATTGTTCCTTGGGCCAAGCTCAAGCAGGTAGCATTCCTGGAATCTGTTGTTTACTAGCAGGGATGAGAGGACAGGACACCACTTGCTGGTTAAACCATCTCCTCTAGACCTTATCTCTGCCCAGCACTTTTAAATACAACCTTTGCCCTGGGGCTGCAGCCCTCTGAAGCCACCGCAGCTAAATGAGGTACATCTGGGTTTTGAGTCTGTTGATTCACATTTAACCTCCAGGGAGTTCTCCTTCCTCCCCTAAAGCTCCCTCTAGAAACTTCCCGCAGGACCCAAGAGGGAACCTCTGCCAAACCAGCCCAACCTCTACCATCTAATTCCATTGGTATGGATAAAGCTCACATCACCCCAGGCCTCAAAACTCATAAGACAAGGAGTTCAGATGGTAGTTTAAAATGTTTCCCTTCTCCTAGCCCTGCCCAAGAGACTAATTCCCGATTACTTCAGCCTTCACCAGAAGTCCAGAGTCCTCCAGGGTCTTACTGCTCTGATCCGTCCGGGCCTAGTTTTATCCAACCCCCTAGCTATTCCCTCCTCAAACCCTCCCACTGGCCTCTGTCATAGGCTGTAACTCTTAGCTCACTGTTTCTCTCTCCTGACTTCTTTCTATGAGGCTTTAACATCCACGTAGCCACCCCACCACCTTCTCCCAGTTCCCTGCCCATCTTGCCTCCAACTTTTCTTTTCTTTTTTTTTGAGACGGAGTCTGCTCTGTTGCCCAGGCTGGAGTGCAGTGGCGCGATCTCGGCTCACTGCAAGCTCTGCCTCCCGGGTTCATGCCATTCTCCTGTCTCAGCCTTCTGAGTAGCTGGGACTACAGGCACCCGCCACCACGCCTGGCTAATTTTTTCTATTTTTAGTAGAGACGGGGTTTCACCGTGTTAGCCAGGATGGTCTCGATTTCCTGACCTCGTGATCCACCCGCCTCGGCCTCCCAAAGTGCTGGGATTACAGGCGTGAGCCACCGCTCCCAGTCTCCAACTTTTCTTCTACCCTAACTCAGTCACTTCCCTGCCCCCATGGTCGCCCCACTCCTATTCAACACCAGTGACTCCAGCACCTCTGAAACTCAACCACAAACCTCCCATCTTCTCACCACAACCTTCTAGCTTTCTAGGCAAAAGTACAACTTTTGTGTCCCATCAATGTGTTTTCAACTTCATTGAGACTTCCAATCCATTGATTCCATCACTTTTCACTATCATCTTTCTTTTATCTTCAATTCTTTTTGTACAGCTTAAATTCTATAATTACTACCTTTCAAACACTCTCAGCTTCCTTGGGATTTAGTGTTTCTTCTCTGGTAAAATCCTAGACTAGGTTAAACTCAACAATTTCACCATGCCTATCCCTGAGCACACATTGGTTGAGAAAATCATAAACTATTTATTTATTTTTTTATTTATTTTGAGACAGAGTCTCTGTTGATGCCTATCCCTGAGCACACATTGGTTAAGAAAATCATAAACTATTTATTTATTTATTTATTTAGAGACAGAGTCTCTGTTGCCCAGGCTGGAGTGCAGTGGTGCAATCTTGGCTCACTGCAACCTCCACCTCCCAGGTTCAAGCAATTCTTCTGCTTCAGCCTCCCCAGTAGCTGGGACACCAGGCGCCCGCCACCACACCCAGCTAATGTTTGTTTGTTTAGTACAGACGGGTTTCACCTTGTTGGTCAGGCTTGTCTTGAACTACTGACCTCGTGATCCACCCACATTGGCCTCCTGAAGTCCTGGGATTACAGGCGTGAGCCACCATGCCCAGCCGAAAGTCACAAACTTACTCACAGGTTTCCTCTTCCGTTCATGATCACCAAACACAGTAGACATTTAACTTTTTCTCACAGTCCTTGGATGGTTCCCGAATAAGTTTGCTCTCCCACTCTGCAAGATGCTTAGTCAATACCTTCCCCTCTTACCAAACCTCTGACAGCTTCCCACCCATGTTCAGCTGATAACCTTGCCTCATGCTTCATGGGGAAAATTAATGCCATCAAAGAATTCCTCATCCTCCTACCTCACAATCTACCCTGGGGAGGACACAACCAGGACAATTCAAATAGAAACCATTATTATGGACATTCTTGATTTGCTCCTGGTTTTAATGGGAAATCTCCCATACTTCAATATTAACTATAATGATTGCTATAGGTTTTAGAAAGATGTCTCTTTTCATGTTACCTTCTAGTACCAGTTGGCTATGAGGTCTGTTTTGTTTAACAAGAGTGAGTGTTGAATTTTATTAAGTACATTTTCTGTATTGATTGATATAACTAAATGGTTACAGAGATCCATAGACAATAGAGTGGCAAGTGTTGTAAGTTACTGAGATTTAGAGTTATTTGTTACATGACATGAGTGAAGTAAAATTTAGCTAATATAGTTTGTAAAATACATTGGATATTTTTTCTTTTTATGTTCTCTGAAACAATTTGTATATTTTTCTATTCTCTGAAATGAAGCTTTCATGTAAAACCATCTGTGCCTGGTGTGTTTTGGGAGAAAGCTTTTGGTTACCAATTCACCTTCTTTCAGTCTCATTGTTTTGTTTTGTTTTTTTAATTTGCTTTATGACTCAATCCTTACCATGTATATTGCTCTAGGAATATATTCATTTCATTCAAGTTTTCAAATGGTTTCACACTATTTTTATTTTTATATAAGTGAGGTATTCACAAGGCCCACAAATCAAAAGGTATAAAGAGCTTCTCACTATGTAACTCTTTATATCTTTTGATTTGTGAGCCTTGTGTTATCAATGTGTTGTCAGTTCCATTTGATAACAGTGGACTAGGTAACTCCAACCTACCCTGCTGCTGAGAATAAAGAAGATATAATACTTTTAAAAATCGTAGATACATCAAAAAACTTGCCACAGGCTGAGAAATCTTTGGGAGACAAGGGAAACATGGAGAGTTAAGCCTAGTGATTCCAAGCTATGCTTGGCCCTAAGATAATTTACCTGGGTAAACAGCTGTGAAGCAGACCCTAACTCCTAGTTGGTTGCTTTATATAATTTACCATAGTAATAATTATAAGCCAAAACCCATGTAATAGTTTCAGTTGATTCAGAAAAATATTTGTTAAAAATAAACAGCCATTTATGATAAAGATATTTTTAAAACAAGGCAGACAAGAGGCTCATAGAGCACTGCAAAGATGCAGATTTTTCTGGCACTGTTAGGGGGCAAGGCCATCTTTCCTCCCCCCTTCACCCAAAGCTCAGCTACACTATGAAGAATATCAAAGCCAAAATTCAAAATGAGGAAGGAAAGCAACACTTCTAACCAACAGCTTCTGATTTTTGCTAGCAAGCTGCTCAGGGATGACCTTACTCTCCACACTCAAAATATCTAAACAGAATTTATCTGCCATGTACCTGGTGCTGTGTTTTGGGGGCATTATCACTGGGTCTTCCTCTGCCAGTCTACCCAGAGATATTACTGCAACAATTACCTATTGAAAATATTACACCTAGCTGAACACCTTGTTTCAACATAGAAAAAGAGTGCAGTCGTGCCAACAATTTACCCCCAAAGAAAGTCAAATAAAGGCCTTCTCCTCATTTGCCTGATAAAGGTGACCTCATTTCTGACTTTTGTAAGACTGGGGTCTCAATGAAGCTCCCCTTTGGTTGACAGTAGCAATTAAACAACAAGAAGAACTATAACCTCTTAGCAAATTAGGAAAAGAAGAGAATTCCCTAAATTTGGCAGCACATCTTACATTTGATAAGTAAAATGTTGGAAGCTCTCCCTTTGAAATTGTGAGAAAGACAGATACCTGTGTCACTATGTAATCATTTCCTCTATTCAGCATTGTACCAGGATGTTCTAGCTTGTGCAACAAGGCAAAGTAACTAACGAAACTAATACCAAGAAAAAGGAAACACTTGTAAAAGTAGGAAAACAAGAAACAAAAGTTATTTCCCAAACAGATAATTGTCTGTGAACTAAGCCTAAAAGAATCTACAGCTAAATAATTTGAATTAATAAGAAAAATTTACAAAATATCTCTGTACACATTCATTGTGCAAAACCAAACTGTATTTCTATATATCAGCAATAAATAGGTAGAAAATGAAATTTCTAAAAATAATATTTACAGTAACATCAAAAAACATGAACCACCTAGGAATAAACAGCCAGTTGCATACAATACCAAGAAAACTACAGAATATTATGAAACATTAAAGAATACTTTAAACAATGGAGAAATCTACTATGGTCAAAGTAGTAGAAAATTTAATTTATACAATGCTGCTGTGGGAAAATCTGAGCCTACTTAGGTTTTTCCTCCCTTGTAAATGATTTAATCATTTTTCATGACTGGCCAAAAAGATTTTCTTTCTCTTGGTTCTCTTGATGTATATGTGATATGGTTTGTCTCTGTGTCCCCACCCAAATGTCATGTCAAATTATAATCCCCACATGTCAGGGGAGGGACCTGGTGGGAGGCGATTGGATCATGGGGGTGGATGTCCCCCTTGCTGTTCTCGGGATAGTGAGTGAATTCTCATGAGATCTGATGGTTCAAAAGTGTGTGGCACTTCCTCCTTCACACCAGCTCTCTCTCTCTTGCCACCATTTAAAGAAGGCCCTTGTTTCCCCTTTGCTTTACGCCATGATTGTAAGTTTCCTGATGTCTCCCAGTTATGCTTCCTATTAAGCCTACAGAACTGTGAGTCAATTAAACCTCTTTTCTTCATAAACTACCAGTCTCAGATAGTTTTCTGTAGCAGTGTGAGAATGGACTAATACACTATGTCTTCATATTGGCCACTCTGTCAGTTTGCTATGGCATGTGTAGTGCCCTTTCATTATGTAGACTCAAGCTGCCATTTATTGCAAGGTTTCAAAATTCTCCTGAATTCTGCATTCTAACTTAAGATTATCTAAATATCTGTTCCACTCTATTTTTCTCTTTTTAATAAACAGTGACTCCAGTTACACATACGTTGATCTCCTTTGCCTGTGTTCTATATATTTGCCCCTCTCATCCTTTGAAAACCTTTATTTCTGTTTCACTGTGGTCACAGTTTCAAAAATTTCTGACAACTGTGTACCTCACTTATTTTCTGCCATGCCTAGTTTGTCTTATTTCCCTTTTAATTTCCTCTTTGTTTCCAGGATAGTTTTCTTTGTTTCTCTCTTTCCTGAGTGCTACCAACTCCTGTTTTATCCTCTCTATTATTTTACCATCAACTCTTGATTTCCTATCTCTTTCCTGAATTCTTTGTGGTCTTTTTTTCACAAAAACTATTGCTTTGTTAGGTTTTAATTTTTAAATTATAATAAAGTGTTTTCATAGGATTTTTTTCTCTCCCTTGGCAATATTTTTCTGATGAGTGTTCTGCATCTAGTAAATATTGCTGCCCTTTCCCAAATGATTTGTATTTTCCTGGCCCAGCTATTTCTAAGAGACAGTTTCATGGAGTTATTTTTGCTGATATTTTTCACAATCTGCTATCCTGAGGCTGTATTACCATTCTCTGCATGTTTCATTGTACTTTTCTTGCGCCTCATACCCTATCCAGCCCTGCCCGTGATTTCTGTCTAATTTCTGCCCTGTCCTTCTTGGATCTTGAAACATGTATTTAAAGATACACGATCATCACTACGGGGTGGGATTCTTATCCCCATGGGTAAGTTTTTGACAGAGTTCTCTCATGCCTGCTGCACCTGGGCTGTCCGGATATTGTCAACAGTCTATGTTACACTATTCCAGATGTTCACAGCTTTGGGGTTTTAGAATGTGGATAAGGATTATGGATCTTCATTTCTTTTTTTAAAGTCTACCTGTAACTGGTTTATTTTTGCCTGTGTGTGTTCTATGTTAATAAAAGTCATTTTTTTGTTTCTTGAATATCCTAAAATACTAATTTTTAAAACCATTTCAACTTTCATTTTAGATTCAGAAGGTTCATGTGCAGGTTTGTTACATGAGTATATGGTGTGTTGCTGAAGTTTTGGGTATAATTGATCCATCACCCAGGTACTAAGCAAAGTAATCCAAAATTAGTTTTTCAACCCTTGTCCCCCTCCCACGCTCCTACCTCTAGTAGTCCACAGTGTCTATTGTTGTCAACTTTATGTTCATTTGGTACCCAATGTTTAGCTCCCACTTATAAGTGAGAACATGTGGTATTTGGTTTTCTGTTTCTGTGTTATTTCACTTAGGATAATGGCCTCTGGCTGCATCCTTGTTGCTGCAAAGAACATGATTTTGTTCTTTTTTATGATTGTGTAATATTCTGTGGTATATGACATTTTATTTAACCAATCCACTGTTGATGCGCAGTTAGGTTGTTTCTGTGTCTTTGCTATTGTGCCTAATGCTGCAATTAACATATAAGTACATGTGTCTTTTTGGTAGAATAATTTATCTTCTTTTGGATATTGACCCAATAATGCTGCTCCTGGGTTGAATGGTAGTTCTGTTTTAAGTTCTTTGAGAAATCTCCAAACTATTTTCCACAGTGGCTGAACTAATTGACATTCTCACCAATAATGTATAAGCTCTCCCTTTTTTTTGCAGCCTCCTCAGCATCTGTTTTTTGTTTGTTGTTTTGTTTTTATTTTTTAATAATAGCTGTGGTGTGAGATGGTACCTCATTGTGGTTTTAATTTGCATTTCTCTGATAACTAGTGATGTTGAGTGTTTTTTCATGTTTGCTGGTCACTTGCATGTCTTCTTTTGAGAAGTGTCTGTTCATGTCTTTTGCCCATTTTAAATGGGGTTGACTTTTTTTTCTTGTTGAATTGTTTACGTGCCTTATAGATTCTGAATATTAGACCTTTGTCAAATTCATAGTTTACAAATATTTTCTCCCATTCTGTAAGTTGTCTGCTTACTCAGTGGAGAGTTTTTTTTTTTTTTTTTTTTTTTTTGCTGTACAGAAGCTCATTAGTTTAATTAGATCCCAGTTGTCAATGTCTGTTTTCATTGCAATTTCTTTTGAGGACTTAGTCATGAATTCTTTCCCAAGGCTGATGTCCAGGATGGCATTTCCTATGTTTTCTTCTAAGATTCTTATAGTTTGAGGTCTTATGTTTAGATATTTAATACATCTTGAGTTAATTTCTGTATATGCTGAAAGGTAGGGGTCCAGTTTCATTATTCTGCATTTGGCCATGGCCAGCCAGCTATCCTAGTACCATTTATTGAATAGGGAGTCCTTTCCCCATTTTTTATTTTTGTTGACTTTATTGAAGATCAGATGGCTATAGGTGTGTGGCTTTATTTCTGAGTACTCTATTCTATTCCGCTGGTCTATGTGTCTGTTTTTTTTTGTACCAGTACCATGCTATATTGATTACTGTAGCCTTATAGTAGAGTTTGAAGTCAGGTAATGTGATGCCTCCAGCTTTGTTCTTTTTGCTTAGGATTTCTTTGGTGATTTTGGTTATTTTTTGGTTCCATATGAATTTTAGAGTAGTTTTGTCTAGTTTTGTGAAAAATTACATTGGTAGCTTGATATGATTGTGTTGAATCTGTACGTTGCTTTGGGCAGTATGGCCATTTTAACAATATTGATTTTTCTGATCCATGAGCGTGGAATATTTTTCCATTTGTTTGTGTCATCTTTGATTTCTTTCAGCAGTGTTTTGTAGTTCTCCTTGTAGGGATCTTTCACCTCCTTGGTTAGATGTATTCTTATATAATTTTTGTAGCTATCGTAAATGGGACTGTGTTCTTGATTTGGCTCTCAGCTTGAACACTATTAGTGTATAGAAATGCTACTGATTTTTGTACGTTGATTTAGTGTCTGGAAACTTTATTGAAGTCATTTATCAATTCCAGGAGACTTTTGGCAAAGTTTCCAGGGTTTTCCAGGTATAGAATAATATCAGTGAAGAGAGATAGCTTGACTTATTTTCCTATTTGGATACCTTTCATTTCTTTCTCTTGCTTTATTGCTCTGGTAAGAATGTCCCATACTATGTTGAATAGGAGTGGTAAGAGTGGACTTCCTTGTTTTGTTCCAGTTTTCAAGGGAAATGCTTTCAGTTTTTGCTCATTCAGTATGATGTTGGCTGTGAGTTTGTCATAGATGACTCTTATTATTTTGAGGTATATTCCTTTAATACCTAGTTTCTTAGGGATTTTTATTATAAAAGGATGTTGGATTTTATTAAAAACTTTTTATGTGTCTATTGAGATGATCATATGGTTTTTGTTTTTAATTCTGCTTGTGTGATGAATCACATTTATTACTTTGCATATGTTGAACAAACCTTGCATCCCAGGAATGAAGCCTACTTGATCATGGTGAATTAACTTTTCAGAATACTGCTGGATTCAGTTTACTAGTACTAAAATACTTATTTAAAGGGTTTATGTATCTCAGAAAACAAACAGAAACAAGAAGCATTTGGGAGGGAAAAGAAAACCTCACAAAAGCAAGAAGTACTATTCTTAATATCCTTAAGAGAGAAGAGACTTTTCAACTTTAAAACAAAAAAGTGGTATGTTATTTTTAAAGAGAGTAAGTAATATTTGAAGAACAACAACAACAAGGCTCTCAGAAATATTTTTTAATGGGAGCAGGAAAAAAGTCCCAATAGAATGATTGGAAAATTCTTGACCATTATTTCTTTAAATACTACTTCTTTTCCCATTCTAACTTTCCCTTCTTCTTGTGGGACTCCAGTGATATGTATGTTGAATATTTGTTACTGTGTCTCATATCTCTTTTATGCTCCTTTTTGATTTTTTCCCATTTCTTTTCTTCTGTGTTTCAGTTTAGATATTTCTTTTCTTTTCTTTTCTTTTTCTTTTTATTTTTTGAGAAGAATTTTGCTTTTGTTGCCCAGGCTGGAGTGCAGTGGTGTGATCTCAGCTCACTGCAACCTCCACCTCCTGGGTTCAAGTAATTCTCCTGCTTCAGCCTCCCAAGTAGCTGGGACTACAGGCATGTGCCACCACACTCAGCTAATTTTGTATTGTTAGTAGAGACAGGATTCCTTCATGTTGGTTAGGCTGGTCTCAAAATCCTGACCTCAGGTGATCCGCCACCTCAGCCTCCCAAACTGCTGGGATTACAGGCATGAGCCACCTCACCTGGCCTAGACAATTTTTCTTAATCTCTCCTTTAGTTCTGTAAATCTGTCTTCTCTGTGTCTAGTCTATTGTCCAACTTGAGAATAAAAAATATTCCTGTTTGCTTAGGTAAGAATACACTCTCTAGCAATAACTAATCACCAAAGGTGGTTTTATATTCATTAGTCATGCTAATTGACCGATTACAACTTGTTTTAGTAACTATGCTTCTGAATGCAGCAAATCAACAACAACCTTCATTTGATAATCTGTGCTGCTATAGCTAATGGTCAGCCATTTCCTGAATACATTTACTTCTGAAACTCTTCCAATCCTGAGCTCCACCCTTCCTCAAACTCTATACAAGACCAGCTTTAAGCTCTACTCAGAGATAATGTGTCTTATAATAATAGCACAATACATTCAGCTTTTTATCATATAGTAAATGATGGTCTGTTTTTTGACAATCTAATCCAATGAGTTTGTTTTGTTTTGTTTTGTTTTGTTTTTGTTTTTGTTTTTGTTTTTCTGACAGAGTCTCATTCTATCACTCTGTCGCCCAGGCTGGAGTGCAGTGGCACAATCTCTGCTCACTGCAACTTCCACTTCTCAGGTACAAGCGTTTCTCCTGCCTCAGCCTCCTGAGTAACTGGGTTCTTTATTTTGTTCCACTGGTCTAAATGTCTGTTTTTATACCAGACCATGCTGTTTTTGTTGCTATGGTTCTGTAGTATAATTTGAAGTCAGGTAATGTGATTCCTTCAGGTTTGTTCTTTTTGCTCAGGATACCTTTGGCTATTCTGGGTCTTTTGTGATTCCATATAAATTTTAGGATTGTATTTTTCTATTTCTGTGAAAAATGTCATTGGTATTTTTATAGGGATTACATTGGCTCTGTAGATTGCTTTGGGTAGTATGGATATTTAAACAATATTAATTATTTCAATCTATGAACATGGAATATTTTTTCATTTTTTGGTGTCCTCTTCCATTTCTTTCCTCAGTGTTTTATAGTTTCCATTGTAAATTTCTTTTACTTCTTTGGGTAAGATAATTCCTAGGTATTTAATTTTATGTGTGGCTATTGTAAATGAGATTACTTTTTAAATATATTTTTCACACTGTTCACTACTGGCATATCAAAATGGTTTTTGTGTGTTGATTTTGTATCCTGCAACTTTACTGAATTTGTTTATCAGTTCTAGTAGTTTTCCTGCAGAGTCTTTAGGTTTTTCCAAATATAAGATTATGTCATCTGCAAACAAGGATAATTTGACTTCTTCCTTTCCAACTTGGATGTCCTTTATATCTTTTTTTTTTTTTTTTGTCTGATTGCTCTAGCTAGGACTTCTAGTACTATGCTGAATAATAGTGGTAACAGTGGGAATCTTTGTTGTGTTCCCGATCTTAGAGGAAAAGCTTTCAGTTTTTCCCTGTTCAGTGTAATACTAGCTGTGGGTCTGTTGTATACAGCTTTTATTATATTGAGGTATGTTCCTTCAATCCCCATTTTTTGAGAGTTTTTTCATGAAGCAATGTTGAATTTTATCAAATGCTTTTCAGCATCAGTTGAAATGATTATATGGTTTTCATCTTCACTTTGTTGATATAATGTATCACATTGATTGATTTGCATATGTTGGAATATCCTGAATCTCAGGGATAAATCCCACTTGGTCATACTGAAAGATCTTTCTAATGTATTGTTGAATTTCATTTGCTAGTATTTTGTTGAAGATTTTTGCATCAATTTTCATTAGAGATGTTGACCTGTGTGTTCTTTTTTTTTTTTTTTAATGTGTCTCTGTCTGGTTTTGGTGTCAAGGTAATACTGGCCTCATAGAATGAGTTTGAAAGTACTTACTCCTCCTCTGTTTTTGGAATAGTTTGAGTAGGATTGGTATTAATTCTCTTTAAATGTTTGGTAGAATTCAGCAGTGAAACCTTCAGGTCCTTGTTTTTTTCTTTAGTGGGAGACTTTTTATTATGGTTTCAATCTTGTTATTAGTTATTGGTCTGTTTGGGTTTTGGATTTCTCCCCAGTTCAATCTTCGTAGGTTGTGTGTATCTAGGAATTGGTCCATTTCTTCTAGATTTCTAATTTATTGGCATATAGTTGCTCATGTTAGCCCCTAATGATCCTTTGAATTTCTGCAGTTTCAGTTGTAATATCTCCTTTTTCATTTCTGATTTTCTTTATTTGAATATTGTCTCTTTTATTCTTAGTCTGAATAAAGATTTTTCAATTTTGCTTAACTTTTCAAACAATGAACCTTTTGTTTCATTGATCTTTTGTATCATTTCTTTCATTTAATCTATTTCTGCTCTATTCTCTAGTATTTGTTTTCTTCTACTAATTTACATTCGGTTTGCTCTTGCTTTTCTAGTTCTTTAAGAGGCATCATTAAATTGTTTATTTGAAGTTTTTTTTCTCTTTTTTGATGTAGGTGCTAGTAACTACAAACTTCCCTCTTAGTAGTGCTTTTGCTGTATCCCATGGATTTTGGTACACTGTGTTTCCATTATCATTTGTTTCAATAAATTTTTCAGTTTCCTTCTTAATTCCTTTATTGACCCACTCAAGAGCATATTGTTTAATTTCCATGTATTAAAATTGTTTCCAAAATTCCTCTTGTTGTTAATTTCTAGTTTTATTCCATTGTAGACAGAGAAGATGCTTGATATGATTTTAATTTTTTGAATGTTTTAAGACATGTTTTGTGACCTAGCATATGGTCTATCCTTGAGAATGATCCATGTGCTGAGTAAAAGAATGTGTATTCTGCAACTCTTAGGTGAAATGTTCTATAACTATCTATTAGATCCATTTGGTCTATAGTGCAGATTAAGTCTGATGTTTCTTTGTTAATTTTCTGTCTGGAACATCTTTTCAATGCTGAAAGTGGGGTGTTAAGTCTCCAGCTATTACTGTATTGGGGCCTATCTCTCTCTAAATAATATTTATCTCTATCTCTCTCTAATAATATTTCCTTTATATGTTTGTGTGCTACAGTGTTGGGTGCATATATATATTTAAAATTGTTACATCCTCTTGCTAAATTGACCCCTTTATTATTTTATAGTGACCTTATTTGTTTCTTCTTATAGTTTTTGTCTTGAAATCTATTTTTTTTTCTCATGTAAGTATGGCAATTCTTGCTCTTTTTTGGCTTCTATTGGCATGGAATATTTTTTCCCATCTCTATTTTCAGTCTATATGTGTCTTTATAGGTGAAGCGTGTTTCTTGTAGGCAATAGATCAATGGGTCTTATTTTTTCATCCATTCAACCAGTCCTATCTTTTAAATGGAGAGTTTAGTCAATTGATATTCAATATTATTATTGATAAGTAGGCCTTCCTCCTCCCATTTTCTTATTTGTTTTCTGATTGTTTTTTGGTCTTCTCATCCTTCTTTCTTTCCTTCCTGTCTTCCACTAGGGAAGGTGATTTTATCTGGTAATATAATTTAGTTTCTTGCTTTTGTGTGTGTGTGTGAATCCATTGTATGATTTTTGGTTTGTGGTTACCATGAGACTTGCAAATGCTATCTTATAACTCATTTTTTTAACCTGATAACAAGTTAATACTATTTGCATAAACAAACAAGCAAGCAAATACAAAACTCTCCTTAAATTTGTCCCCTTGCTTTTTACATTTTTGTTGTTTCTATTTATATTTATTGTACTATATCTTGAAAAGTTGTTGTAAATATTTTTTATTGGTTTTTTAGTCTTTCTACTTAAGAGTAGTTTACACACCACAGTTACAATGTTATGATATTCTGTGTTCTTCTATGTACTTACCAGTGAGTTTTATACCTCTAGGTGATTATTTATTGTTTATTAATGCTCTTTTCTTTCTTTCTTTTTTTTTTTTTTTTTGAGATGGAGTCTCGCTCTGTCGCCCAGGCTGGAGTGCAGTGGCCGGATCTCAGCTCACTGCAAGCTCTGCCTCCCGGGTTTATGCCATTCTCCTGCCTCAGCCTCCCGAGTAGCTGGGACTACAGGCGCCCACCACCTCACCTGGCTAGTTTTTTGTATTTTTTAGTAGAGACGGGGTTTCAATGTGTTAGCCAGGATGGTCTCGATCTCCTGACCTCGTGATCTGCCCGTCTTGGCCTCCCAAAGTGCTGAGATTACAGGCGTGAGCCACCGTGCTCAGCAAGGAGTTTAATTATTAAATGCCTTGAGGTAGTCTTCTCTGGGTTAAATCTACTTGATGTTCTATAACCTTGTACTTGGATATTGATATCTTTCTCTAGGTTTGGGATATTCTCTGTTGTTTTCCCTTTGAATAAACTGTCTACCCCTGTCTCTTCCTCTATCTTCTCTTTAAGGCCAATAACTTTTAGATTTGCCCCTTTAAGGCTATTTTCTAGCTCTTGTTGGCATACTTTTTTAAAATTCCTTTTTCTTTTGTCTCCTCTGACTGTATATGTTCAAATAGCCTGTCTTCAAGCTCGCTAAGTCTTTCTTCAGCTTGATCAGTTCTGCTATTAAAGAACTCTGCATTCTCCAGTATGCCAATTCCATTTTTCAGCTCCAAAACTTCTGCTTGATTATTTGTAATTATTTAAATCTCTTTGTTAACTCTATTTGATGTAATTCTGAATTTCTTTGAGTTTCCTCAACACAGCTATTTTTTTGAATTCTCTATCTGAAACATCACATATCTCTGTTTTTCCAGGATTGATTTCTGGTGCCTTATTTAGTTCTTTTGGTGAGGTCACATTTTCATGGATGGAGTTGATGCTAATAGATGTTCTTTGCTGTCTGGACATTGAAAGGTTAGGTATTTATTGTAGTTTTCACTGTCTGGGCTTATTTGTAGCCATCATTCTTGGGAAGGCTTTCCAGATATTTGAAAGGTCTTAGGCGTTGTGATCTAAGCTGTATCTGCTTTAGGGAACATTCCAAGCCCAGTAACACTATGGTTCTTACAGACTGACTCATAGAGGTACCATCTTGATGGTCTTGGCCCAGATCTGGGAGAATTCTCTGGATTACCAGACAGAGACTCTTGTTCTCTTCTCTTACTTTCTCCCAAGCATACAGAGTCTCTCTGTTCTGAGCCACCTAATACTAGGAGTGGAGTGATACAAGCACCCTGTGACCATCACTACGATGACTGTGCTGTGTCAGACCTGAAGCCAGCACAGCACTATGCCTCGCCCAAGGCCTGCTGTAACCACTCCCTGGCTACTGGCTACATTCACTCAAGGCCCTGGGTCTCTACAATTAGTAGGTGGCAAAGCCAGCCAGTGTCCTTCATTTCAGGGCAGCAAGGTCCCCCAGTCCCTGGGTAGGTCCAGAAGCGCTTTCCAGGAGTCAGGGACTAGAGTCAAAAACTTTAGAAGTCTACCTGGTGTTTTATTGCATTTTGGCACAAAAACCACAAGGTACAGTCCTTCCCACTCTTCCTTCCCCTTTCCAAAGGCAGAGGAGCCTCATCCTATAGCCACTGCCACCCCAGGCCGTGAGGAGCACTGCCAGACTACCACTGATGTTCCTGTAAGGCCCAGGGTCTCTTAAGTCAGCTTGTTGTGAATGCTGCCTGACCCAGGACTCATTCTTTAGGGCAGTGGACTCCCCTCTGGCCCAGGGCATGTCTAGAAATGCCATCCAAGAGTCAGGTCTTGGAATCAGGGATCTCAAGAGCCCACTTGGTGCTCTTAACCCCCATTTGGCTGTGCTGGTACCTGAGATGCAAGACAAAGTCTCCTTTACTTTTCCCTCCACTTTTCCCAAGCAGAAGGAGTTTTGCTCCATAGCCACCACAGCTGGTAATGTGCAAAGTCTCACCTGAAGCCGGCAAGTCTGAGGTTCACCAATGCCCTCCATGTAGTACGTAGGTGTCAATGCTGGTTATTTGAGGCCCAAGGGCTGTTCAGTTAGCAGGTGATTAATGCTGCCAGGACTTGGTTCTTTCCTTCAAGGCAATAGGTTCCCTTCTGGCTCACAGTGTGTCTAAAAGTGTCATCTGGGAACTAGTGCCTGGAACATGAGCCTCATGACTCTTTGCTCTATCCTGATCTATCCTCTGGCTGAGCTGGTATCCTAGATGCAAGACAAAGTCCTTTCCACTCTTCCCTCTCCTCTCCTCAAGCAGAAAGAAGGGGTCTCTTTTGAAGCCTTGAACCTGGCGTTAGGGGAGGGGTGATGCCAGCACTCCCTTAGCTGCCCCAGCTAGTGTTTCAGTATGTTGTATGTCCCCTCTGTCCACTGTCTTTGGGCCTAGTTCAGCATTAAAAATTGCAGTCCTTATGGCCTAGACTGCCTTTCAAGTTTACTTGGAGATGTAGAGTGCTGTAGCCTTTGGTGGTGAAATTTGTAGGCCCTCAAGTTCTGACTGTTGAGCTTGGTGATTTCCTTCTGGCTAGGGCTGGTTTAAATGCTGCCTTCATGGGCAGGCATCATCTGAGTTTGGTATGGGTTTCCTTTCTGCTCTAACAGGACAGCACTGAATCCAATGCATCGCAATTGCTATGCTCTCCCTCCCTGAGTGCCCAGAGAGACTCTCTGCACCATGCTACTGCTGCTGCAAGGGGTGGGGGTGGTGTCAGCAATTCAGGACTGTTTTTTCTGTTTCTTCAGTGCCTCTTTCAGTGATAGGAAGTTAAAATCAGTTATTATGAGTGCTTGCCTGACTTTGGGTTCTTATGAAGGTGGTTTTTTTCTATGTAGATAGTTGTTAACTTATTGTCCTTGCTAGGGATATGATCAGTGGAGCTTTCTATTCTGCCATCTTGCTCCCCCAGCTCTACCATCTTGCTCCCCCATCTGATTAGCTGTTGAAACACACCATTATTCATCCATTTATCCATTGTTCCTATATATTTTTTCTTCTACCAATGGTAGTTGTTTAAAAATCCTTGTCTGCTAACTCAATGACTGTATCTTTTCTGTGTCTAGTTATATTGACCCTTCTACCTCTTGATCAGTGTTTCCCATCTCCACCCCCCTCTCTTTTTTTGCTTGATTACAAAGTTTTTAATGCAAGCTGGATATTATGGATGACACATTTTAGAAGCTGAGGATTATGTTATCTTTATCTAAAGCAGAGATATACAAACTACAGGCAAAACTGCTGCTTGCTTTTAAAATAAAGTCATATTGGAACACAGCCATGTCCATTTATTTGCATAGTGTCTATGACTGCTTTCATATTACAGTGGCAGAGTTGAATAGCTGTAATAGAAATCTTAAAAATATTTACTCTCTGATTTTTCATATAAATATTTGTCAACCTTTGGTCAAAAGAGTGTTGAGTTTTATTTGAGAAGACAGTTATTAATACATTACTGTGAATCTCCTTGACCCAACTAAGGGTTGATTTTTGCTTTGTTAGGGCAGATCTATTTTAGTTTTGCCTTCTTAAAGCATAGCTCTGGGCCGGGCATGGTGGTTCACGCCTGCAATCCCAGCACTTTGGGAGGCTGACGTAGGTGGATCACCTGAGGTCAGGAGTTCAAGAACAGCTTGACCAACATGGTGAAACCATGTCTCTACAAAAATACAAAAGTTAACCAGGCATGATGGTGGGTGCCTGTAATTCCAGCTACTCAGGAGGCTGAGATGGGAGAATCTCTTGAACTAGGGAAGCAGAGGTTGCAGTGAGCCGAGATCACACCATTGCACTACAGCCTGGGAGGCTGAGTGAGACTCCCATCTCAAAAACAAAAACAAACAAACAAATAAAAAACACACAGCTTTTACTCCTAGGACATGACTTTTTTGTGGTTTCTATCAAATGCCATGGATTCTCATCAAAGTTTCTCCACTCTGGCCAGATAGAATCTCTAACGTCTCTCCAACTCTAGACAATCTCTAAAATCTCTATTCAGTTTCTAGGGCACACCCCAACAGATCTTTTCTTTAGGCTTTCTGGGGTCTCAATTTGTGCATGCACATCTGAGGACTAATCTAAGGATTCAAGAAAACCGCTACACAGATCTTTGATGTTCCCTCTATGTGGCTATCTTCAGCATCATGCCCCCTCCAAATCCCATCCATCACCCTACCAACCCCAAGCTCTGAAATTTGTTTCCTCCACCCACCAAGACTTCCTCTCTCTGCTTGGGCTCTACTTCCTTGTACCATAGTTATGAAATGCTTCCAGGAGGAAAGCCAGAGTAAATGTGGGGTTCACTTTGCATGCTTCCCTTTTCTTAAGTCTTGCAACCTTGCACTGTTAGGTATCCAGTGCTTATAAAAATTGGTTGTTACTACTGGTACCAGCCACTGCAAAAACATGCCAAATTGTAAAAACCATCGATGCTAGGAAGAAACTGCATCAACTAATGAGCAAAATAAACAGCTAATATCATAATGACAGGATCAAATTCACACATAGCAATATTAACCTTAAATGTAAATGGGTTAAATGCTCCAATTAAAAGACACAGACTGGAAAATTGGATAAAGAGTCAAGAGCCATCAGCATGCTGTATTTAGGAGACCCATCTCACGTGCAGAGACACCCATAGGCTCAAACTAAAGGGATGGAGGAAGATCTACCAAGCAAATGGAAAACAAAAACAAAAACAAAAACAAAAACAAAAAAAGGAGAGGTTGCAATCCTAGTCTCTGATAAAACAGACTTTAAGCCAACAAAGATCAAAAGAGACAAAAAGAAGGCCATTACATAATGGTAAAGGGATCAATTCAACAAGAAGATCAATGCATACTAAATATATATGCACCCAATACAGGAGCACCACAGATTCATAAGGCAAGTCCTTAGAGACCTACAAAGAGACTTAGACTCTCACACAATAATAATGGGAGACTTTAACACCCCACTATCAACATTAGACAGATCAACAAGACAGAAAGGTAACAAAGATGTCCAGGAATTGAATTCAGCTCTGCACCAAGCGGACCTAACAGACATCTACAGAACTCTCCACCCCAAATCAATAGAATACACATTCTTCTCAGCACCACATCGCACTTATTGCAAAACTAACCACACAGTTGGAAGTAAAGCACTCCTCAGCAAATGTAAAAGAGCAGAAATTATAACAAACTGTCTCTCAGACCACAGTGCAATCAAACTAGAATTCAGGATTAAGAAACTCACTCAAAACCGCTCAACTACATGGAGACTGAACAACCTTCTCCTGAATGACTACTGGGTACATAATGAAATGAAGGCAGAAATAAAGATGTTCTTTGAAACCAATGGGAACAAAGACAGCACATACCATAATCTCTGGGATACATTTAAAGGAGTGTGTAGAGGGAAATTTATAGCACTAAATGCCCACAAGAGAAAGCAGGAAAGATCTAAAACTGACACCCTAACATCACAATTAAAATAACTAGTGAAACAAGAGCAAACACATTCAAAAACTAGCAGAAGGCAAGAAATAACTAAGATCAGAGCAGAACTGAAGGAGATAGAGGCACAAAAAGCTCTTCAAAAAGTCAATGAATCCAGGAGCTGGTTTTTTGAGAAGATCAACAAAATTGATAGACTGCTAGCAAGACTAATAAAGAAGAAAAGAGAAGAATCAAATAGACACAATAAAAAATGATAAAGGGGCTATCACCACCGATCCCACAGAAATACAAACTACCATCAGAAAATACTATAAACACCTCTATGCAAATAAACTAGAAAATCTAGAAGAAATGGATAAATTCCTGAACACACACACCCTCCCAAGACTAAACCCTAGAAGAAGTTGAATCCCTGAATAGACCAATAACAGACTCTGAAATTGAGGCAATAATTAATAGCCTACTAACCAAAAAAAGCCCAAGACCAGGTGGATTCACAGCCAAATTCTACCAGAGGTACAAACAGGAGCTGGTACCATTCCTTCTGAAATTATTCCAATCAATAGAAAAAGAGGGAATCCTCTCTAACTCGTTTTATGAGGCCAGCAGCATCCTAGTACCAAAGCCTGGCAGAGACACAACAAAAAAAGAGAAATTGGATAGACCAATATCCCTGATGAGCACTGATGCAAAAATCCTCAATAAAATACTGGCAAACAGAATCCAGCAGCACATCAAAAAGCTTATCCACCATGTTCAAGTGGGCTTCATCCCTGGGAAGCAAGGCTGGTTCAACATATGCAAATCAATAAACGTAATCCATCATATAAGCAGAACCAAAGACAAAAACCACATGATTATCTCAATAGATGCAGAAAAGGCCTTTG
>NW_012114599.1:2896243-2916621 GCF_000951035.1 Colobus angolensis palliatus | reverse complement strand
TGCAGCACACCAACATGGCACATGTGTACATATGTAACAAACCTGCACATTGTGCACATGTACCCTAGAACTTAAAGTATAATTAAAAAAAAAAAAAAGAACAGTGCTTTTTGGAAGAAGGTAATATTCCTCTACTTTAAAGATATGCATGTTTTCAGTAAAAAAAAAAATTGGTTGCTACCTTTTCTTAATATTTTAGTGTTTTCTGTGTGTGTGTGTGTGTGGCAAGCAGGTTATTCTGATGCTGACTACTTCATCATGATCTTAAATAGAAGGATTTAAAGATAAATATGAGGAAACCTCCAGAAAAATTGAATGAAGAAACATTGAGATAATAAATAGGAGTAAAACAATTAGAAAATCAGAGACCTAGTTCAGGAGATGTAACACCCAATAATTAGAGGTTACAGAAAAAGAGTATATATTAATGATCCATTTGGGGTGACAAATTACTTCAAAACTTAGTGGCTTAAAAAATGATAAACATTTATATCTCTTTCATTTCCTGTGGCCACGAGTTCAAGAGTGACTCAGCTGAATGGTCTGGCTCAAGGTTTCTCATGAAGTTCAGTTGGATGTTGGCCAGGGCTGCAGTCTTCTTAAGACTGGCTGTAGCTGGAGAATTTGCTGCAAGGCAGAACATTCATGTGACTAGCAGGTTTATGTTCTTTCTCAATTTCTCACTATGTGATTCTCTCCTCAGGGTCACTTGAGTATCTTCATGACATGACAGCTAGCTTTTCCAGGAGAGAATAATCCAACAGACTAAGAAAAAAGGTGAAAGGTCTTTTATGACTACCCATTGATGTCATCCATTGTCACTTTCACAATATCCTACTGGTCACACAGGTCCTCCCTTTTAATGTTGAAAGGGACTACACAACAGCATGCATAGCAGGAGGCCAGGATCATTGTAAAGGGGCAAAAATAATCAAAGAAATAATAGAAGAAAATGTCCTATATGAGAAGAGCATGAAATTTCTACTGCTGTAGATTAAATGAAAAACACCATGAAATTTCAGAACACTGAAAATCAACAGAAAATTTCACAAGATTCTAGGAAGGAAAAAACGAATGTCACAAACAAATGTTTAGAAAAAAAAATGGCTTCATAGGAGTTGGTGCAGTGGTGTGCCCATGTAGTCCCAACTATCTGGGAGGTTGAAGCAGAGAATCACTTGAGGCTAAGAGTTTGAGGCCAGTCTGGGGAACATAGCAAGAACCCATCTCTAAAAAGAAATAAAGAAAAAAATAGCTACATACTCCTCAGAGGTAACATTGTAAGACATAATATATAATGTCAAATAGAATAAATGAAGACATATCATAAAGCAATATCTTTAAAATTCTGGGAAAAATTATTTTAAACCTATAATTTAATATCCAAGTCAAACCGTCAATTAAGTTTTAGTGTAGAATAAAGACACTTTAAGATATGCAAGTTAAAAAAAATTATCTCCCACACACCCTTTCTCAGAAACCTTGGGAAAACAGAGGATTCAGGAAACAAAGGATTCAATACAAGGAAGAGGAGAAGGAAATCCCCAGAATGATGAAGAAAGGATTTCCCAAGACAACAGCTATGTGCCAAGTGCAGAGGGCAAACAGAACAGGCTTTAAAAGGGCAGAAGATTCAGGAGATTGTTTCAAGGTTAAATTGATAGAACATCTAATGTGTTTAAACACACTGAGAGATTTACACAAGTGGGGAAGAGTTTAAAGTTGAACTGCTTCAGATAGTGAACTTAGTGATAAGTTTGAACTTAGTGATAAATTCTTCAAAACGGAAGGCAATGGAAAAATAAGCTTAATTCCAGACAAAACAATAAACTGTGCAGGAAAGGTAATACAACCAAAGTTTACTGTATATCTCTGCTGGAACTGGCATTTACAAAGTCATAAAAATGTGAACACAGAATACTGATCTAGTGAAATCATAATATAATTATACTGAGAGGGCAGAGGAATGAAAAGTATGCATGTATGTGGCGGTACAGGCCAGGCATTAAAAGACAGCTAAATCTTCATTTTCCATAGTGGAAAATCAATAGGTGGTATCTTGAACTGAAAAATCAATAATTAGCAATATAAGCATGTTCTTTAGAGATGTGGAAGTAAATACCAAATGAATCAACTATAGTTGCTGAAATTGGTTGCCTCTGGGGAGCAGAAATTAGTGAAGGGTATGGCAAAATTCTTGCTAATTTTCTTAATAAACCTCGTAAAACTGGTCTGTTCTTTCGACTATGTTTGTATAAATTTTCATCAGAATAAACTAAAAACTATTAAACTTGAGAAAAATCATGGAAAAGCAGGGAGTAGCCAATTGCGTTGAACACTGCTGAATACTCAAGAAGATAAGAACAGAGAATGGTTCATTAAAGGTGACAACATGCAGATCATTGGCAACCTGAGGAGTAGTCAGTGTGGAAACCTCTTAATATTCAAAGAGAAAAATAGGCACGGAATATAAATAGACATCACAGAAAATAGGTATATAATCATCCATAGACATATGAACAAATACTCCATCTCATTCATAATAAAAGAAATGCCAATTAAAGTGATATCATGATATTTGGTAATATATTGGCATCAAATGAAAAAATAATGTACTCATCATTGGTAATGGTGAGGACAGAAAGGCAGCCTCATACACAGTATATGGGAGCGTAAATTGGGAAAGACTTCACTGAAGGCTAATTTGGAATATCTATGAAAATGTATAATGCACCTGCTCTTTGAGTAACCCCTCTTCAGGGGTTTTATCCTACAGATAAACTCACGGAAGTATGCAGTATGTTTGAAGATGCTCAGTGGAAAATGATACAAATGTCTGTCAGTACAGAACTTGCTAAACAAATGATACGTTCTTCCCACGGAATACTAGGTGCATCAATAAGAAGAGTGGCTGTTCTGCATGTGCTCATATTGAAGAGGGGACAAGATACCTTAATTTAGAAAAAAAAATGTTAATAGTATTTATAGTTATAAGTCTGTATGTGTGACAAATGAAGACAAGTCATTTGCAATGATCTGGCACCTACTTGATGGTCAATAGAAAGTTCTTAGCTACTGTTCCTAATGCAAGCTGTAAAACTAAACAGTGATTATGATTCCAAATAAAAATGCATTGGATAATAAAGTTCACTTGGCTGCAGGGGTCATGCAAATCGGACTTTACATTTTTCTGTGTGATTTACAACAGCTTTGCTGTTCTCATTGATCAACTTCATCATGATTTAATGTAATAAATTTGAACTTACAAAATCATATAACATTCTACTGTCATATGTTTTGTATGTTTTGCCTATTGGGTTTTTTTTTCCGAACAAGCTTTCTTTAAAAGTTATGTGATTCTTTGGCTTAAAGAAAAAACCTAGAAAATAATATTCCCCAGTTGGCCTGTACTTTCCCCACCCAGTAAGCCTTCAGCAGATTTGTCTTGGACTAGAATTCAAGACACCTGGGTGCCAGTCCTGGCCCAGCTACTCAGTAGCTGGGTGACCTTGAGCAAACCATTTGGCCTCTCTTAGTTCTTCTTAGCTGTCATATGGGATACAGTATCTTTCCTATCCCCCCTGTGGGACCACTGTGAAAAGCAAATGAGGCAACAGGTATATAAATTTGCAATCTGTAAAAGCATGCAAATGAAAGCACTTTTATTTTGATAGCTAGGAGGATCCTCTCGGAGGTTAAATATTTCTGTTTTCTGGTCCTCCCAGTAGAGAGGCACACCTGGGAATTTATTCAGTAAACCTTGAGTGCCTTTCTGGACCAAGCAGGGGCTGGTGAGGCAGAATTGAATATGATGCAGTCCCTGTTCTCGAAGAACTCAGTTTGGTAGGAGAGGCAATTACAGTAAAATGTGAGAAATACAATGTAATGGTTATAGACAAAGACTGGTGGGACTGACAGGAGTCACAATCTCTGATTAGGGAAAACATCACTGACAAGTGACACCTGGATCGAGTCTTCAAGAACCTGCGAGAATTTACCAGGCAGAGAACTGATTGATTGCTGGGTGGAACCCAGGCAGTGCCGTAACTTTGGACCGATTTCTCACCCATCTTTCTTTATCAAGTCTTTCCTCTGCTGTGAGACAGCAGACCATCAGAAACTTGCTCCCAGCTACCTATCCTATTGGAAAATATTTGAAAAAGATGTTAATGACAGGTTAGGTGTGCTTCCCTCCAGAATAGATTCATTTGGGTCCAGAGGGTGAGATGGTTGTCTATACACAGAAATATCAATAATTTTTTAGATTTATAGCTAAAGAGATTTCGGGAAAGTACCTAAGTATTTTCTTTTTCTTTCTTTCTTTCGTTTTTTTTGGAACCAGGGTCTCACTCTTTTACTCAAGTTAGAGTGCAGTGCTATGAGGACAGCTCACTGTAGCCTTGACCTCCCGGGCTCAGGCAATCTGTGCACCTCAGCTTCCAGAATAGGTGGAACCACAGGTGTGCCACCACACTTGGCTATTTTATTTTAAAAAACAAGGTCTCATCATGTTTCCCAGTCTGGTCTCAAACTCCTGGGCTCAAGTGATCCTCCTGCCTAGGCCTCCCAAAATGCTGGGATTACAAGTGTTAGCCACCATGCCTGGCCAATACCTAAGTACTTTCTGGGGCCACCAACTGGTACCAGATCATTACAAACATTACTTTTCTTCATTATCACAACAACCCTGTTTTTTCTTATTATAGGTGGCAGAACAAAGGACCTGAATCACCACCCAACCAGTTATACCAGAGCCAGGATTCAAACTCAAGCCATGATCTTGCGTATCCATTGACAAATTGGTTCTCATAACCACCCTGGAAATGAGCAGGAAAGGAATGTTATACCCACTTAAGATGGAGAATCCAGGCATGGAAAGCTCTGTGAGGAACTCCCCACTGGGCTTCCTGACTCCTGCCCCCAGACGAGGTTGTTACCTTGAAATGGAGGTCAAAGTCCTGATAGGCAGTGGGGAAGATATTTTGGGGTAGGGCCGTCTCCCTGGTGCTTCTCAAATCTCATCTTGTGAAACAATTGGTTCAAGTTCACTGGGCCTGGGTGTGCAGCCTTCCCTGGCTGGAGCTGGGACCCTGCTGTTCTGAAAAGCTATTTGGAAGGAGATTTCTTTCCTTCTCTGATTATCCTCACCACGAGGTGGGATGGAAGCTGTCTATCAGAGTCTGCTGCAGGTTAACCCTTCCCCTGCCCTCATTCAAGGACATGACAGGGATGTTCCAGGTAAATGTGCCCCGTTGGCTTGAGACAGCACTTGGGATAATGGAATAGCTTCCTCTTCTATGGACTGCTTGTGTTAGCTCACTGAGAATGGAGCCTCTGTGGGTTCATAGAGTGCAATAATTGAAGAGCTTGAATAATGGTTAACCAGGATGAAGTCACATCCAAATACGCATCACCTCACCACCTCCTTTGCTGCAGTCCGAAAACCCCACTGAGTCTTTGTTCTTTTTCCATCCATCTGTCTCTCTTGGTATCTGTCTCTCTCTTTCTCATCGCCCCTTAAGGGTATTGATGCTTATTGGTACTGGATTTTCTTTCTTGCTCCTGTTTTTCCTATCTCTGTCCACCTGTCTTTCTCCCTCCAGCTCTCCCTCACTCTCTCTCCCTCCCCTTTTCCTCCCTTCTTGTTCCCCATTTTGCAGATCTCATTGTAGACCTGCATTCATTTAGGATTCGTTATTCTTACTGAAGAGATCCTTTAATCTTGTCTGTTCAAAAGTAAGTGAGTTGCACTCTAGACACCAAGAAAAAACAAAATCATCTCTATTTAACATTTTTTCTGGCCATGGGCCTGTGGCTGGAACAAAAATAGTCTCCCTGTTTCTGGCACACACACCAGCCTCCCCAAGCTGCAAGCCAGCCCAGTGGGCAGACACAGCTGCGGGGCAGGAATCCTGTTACCCAACTCAGGGTGGTGCCAGAGCTCCGAGTGCCCAGGAAGGCCTCCCCGCCAAGGCAGGGATCACTCTGAGGCCAGAGGAGGCCCAGGGGACACAGCCAAGGCTCCTGCTCACCTGGCCCTTGGGCTGTGGCTGGTGCTCATCAGCTGCTTCCTCCCCTTCCCCAGCAGGGCAGCAGGAGGGTTCTACTGGAGCCCAGCCCCGTCTCAGCTTGACCCCTATACCTGGTGACATCCCTCAGCCTGGGTCAAACTGTCAGGTTAGCACACAGCCCAGTTAAATGCACTGGGCTAACATCTGAACTTAGAGTTGTGTAATGTTTTCACCTCATAATATTGTAACCTAGTAGAGGACATTTTATGGAGTCTTTAGAGGTGGTCAAACTGAGGCTCATGGAGGTTGAGTTATCCAGTTAGTCAGGGATGGAGCTGGTGCTCAGGACTCTGGAATCCCCTGCCCAAATGTTCCCAAACCAGGTTGCATGGGCTGCTCCCCTAGGCCTGTTTCCTAGGGTAAATGGTAGCAAGGATCCCCATCACCTCCAGTTTTGAGGGCAGCCACAGGGCAGTAGTTTGCTGGGGGGAGGGTGGAGCTTGGACATATAAGCTGGAGTGTCCCCTGGCATGAGTGTGAGGTCCTCTACAGGGCAGGATGTTGCTGGGGGCAGGAAGTAAAGGCGGGTGGGACAAAGGCTGGGGGCTGGGGGCCTGCTCTTCCTGAACCACCATATTCAGGCATGGAACTCCTGGGAACCCAGTGTTCTGAATTTGAACCTGGCCTTCCAGGTCATGATGAATGTGTGTTTGCAAAATTCGAAGGATAGAATGTATTTTACTTAATGATTGTTAAGTCAATACTTTTGAAATATTGAGATGTGAATTGGGCTATCACTAGACTTAGGGGCTCTGAGCCTCACAGATATTAGAATTGGACCTGTGAAGCACTTTTTCACCTGTTTATTGGTCATTTGGTTTCCTCCTATGTGACACACCCCACAGCTGCTGTCCCAATTCCCCTTCAGATCCTCTCCTCTGGGGCCTGGGAGCTCCTTTTTACCACTGTCCTGCCCCCAGCCTGGCTCTGCTCTATCCCCTTCTCCATTCTGCTGCCAGAGAGATGCTCCTAAATGGCTCAAAAACTTTCCAAGTATCCCACTGGCTATGAACTAGAACTCCAGCTCCCAGCCTGCCTTTCAAAGTGCTGGCTCCTTATGGAGCTAACTGTAAAGACCAAGTTGCTTTCTTCAGTGAGTTGGGGAGGCCAGGTGAGGATGCACAAGGAAGTCAACTGTGTGGCTAGACCTAGTCAACACTGTGGCTAGGCAAGAGCCAGGAAGCGCCACCAAGAAAGAGCAAGGAGAAGAGCAGGATCAGGGCTTGTGGAGACTGGGGTACAGATTGGGGGTTCAGAGGTGGGGCCACCGTGTTACCTACTCAGCTCTCTGCTCCACTCTTACAGAAGGACGCACTGCTGCTCTCTTTGCTTTTTTCCTTCTACTCTCAACACCAGCCAGCTACCTGTCTTTTTCTGTCTCTCCACTTACAATCCCCCAGGGGAAGGATCTATTTATCCAATTAGTGCCAATATTCCTTTGGGCAGAATGTTCTTGCCTGACCGCAAAGGGAAACAGAGCAGGTACCCAGGCTGACCTAAACAACTGAGAGCTAGGAGGTGGGGTCACGTGGTTTCCGAAGCTGGTCTTGTTCTGGGGTGGATAGGCAGGTGTTCCAAGGTTTAGCCTACCCTGTTCATCAGCCAGGCTCCAAGGCACCATCTCCAGAGGCCCAGCTGCTAAGCCCACATGGTCTTTGCTTATACCATTCCCCTTACCAGGTACACTTAGCTTTCAAGCTCAGATAAATGCTACTCTTCCTTCCCTTTCCCTCCCGGGAAGGCTTCCCTAAACCCCTCCAGCTAGAAAGAACCGTTCACTCTGGGCCCATGTTGCCAGTGCTTATAACCTTTTGTTAGCGCTGATTTCCTTCTTTCTGTTATTATTATTATTGAGATGTAGTCTCACTCTGTTGCCCAGACTGGAGTGCAGAGGCTCGATCTCAGCTCACTGCAACCTCCAACTCCCAGGTTCAGGCAATTCTCCTGCTTCAGCCTTCCAGGTAGCTGGGATTACAGGTGCCCACCACCACGCCTGGCAATATTTGTATTTTTAGTAGAGATGGGGTTTCACCATTTTGGTCAGGCTGGTCTTGAACTCCTGACCTCATGTGATCCACCCGCCTCAGCCTCCTGAAAGTGCTGGGATTACAGGCATGAACCACTGCACGGGGCCCCTTCTTTCTGTTATTATTGTGAGTTGTCACTGATCTATCTCCTTAACTGGGCTGTAAACATCATGGAAGCCGAGACTTTTATGCATCTTTGTATAGAGAGTCCAAGTGCCTAATACAGAGCTCTGCATAATAGGCTTTCAGTTCAATATTTTGTTAGATAAATGAATAAATGATCTGGATAAATCAGCACAACAGATCCCAAGATTAATTCTCTTTTTCCTTAGATGCATCTTTTAAATGTTTTAAACACTAAGAACAGATTTTTAAATGCTGGGGGCTCAAATACTGCCCCCTCCACCCCCATCTCACCCTGCACCAGCTCCTCCTCAGTCAGGTCCAGGGTTCTGCCTCTGTCCCAGTGGCTACCTGGCGGTGGGGGCAGGGTGAGCCACCCAGGAACATGTGTGGTCAGGGCTCTGCGTGGAGGGGCTGCCAGGGCAGCCTGGGATGTGCCTGGGCTGCTGCTGTGGACTGGGTGGGGTGGGAGGTGTGGACAGCTCCAGCGTGCTCTCCCTCACGTCCTTGAAGTTTGCCCATCCTCTGACTCAGCTCCAGCATCTCAATTCGTGGATGAATGCCCTGGTCCTAGACAGAGAGCCAATTCAGCCCAGCAGGGTTTCTGGAGGGCTCCCAGGAGGGGGAGTCCCGGAACATGGCCCAGGACAGTGAAGTTGGGGTGACGGCCAGTTCACTCCAGCTGCAGCCTAGAACACATTCCTTTCAATTCCTACCCCCACCTCACATTCTGCTGGAGCCCTCCATAGTGCCCAGCTCTATGGGTAAACAGGAGACTCAAATATACCTTGGGGGCTCAGCTGCTAGTGCACTCAGCTCCTCTGCCCTGTGCCTCTGTTTCCCTCCATCAGGCTTTGTGTATGTGCACGTGTGCTTGTGTGTGTAAGGGTGTACACTCCTGGTGGCAGATGCAGATGAAGCCTCCATTCAGGGTTCCTACAAGTCCTCAGGTCTCCTGTACACAGAGCTGCAGAGGGAGTTCAGCCTCCTGTTGAGCTGAAAAAGGCCCCCAAGGCAGGCTTAAACTTTTTTTTTATTTTTTGAGACGGAGTCTCGCTGTTGCCCAGACTGGAGTTCAGTGGCGCGATCTCAGCTCACTGCAACCTCTGCCTCTAAGGTTCAAGCAATTCTCCTGCGTCAGCCTCCCAAGTAACTGGGACTACAGGCTTCTGCCACCATATCAGGCTAATTTTTTTTGTATTTTTAGTAGAGACGGGGTTTCACTATGTTGGCCAGGCTGGTCTTGAACTCCTGACCTTGTGATACGCCCTCCTCAGCCTCCCAAAGTTCTAGGACTGCAGCTTAAACTTTTTTTTTTTTTAGAGAGGGGGTCTCACTCTGTCTCCCAGGCTAGAAAGTGCAATCATGGCTCACTGCAGCCTCAACCTCCTGGGCTTAGGTGATCCCCTCACCTCAGCCTCCTGAGTAGCTGGGACTACAGGCACACCCCATCATGCCCAGATAATTTTTTCTGATTTTTGTAGAGACAGGATTTCACCATGTTGTCCAGGCTGGTTTCAAACTCCTGAACTCAAGTGATCTGCCCAACTCAACCTCCCAAAGTGCTAGGATTACTGTGTGCCACTATATCTGGCCTATTTTTTCTATATAATTGATATTATATTAAAATGATATCATTTGATAAACATACAATAAAATGTACATACTAATTGATAATGTTTGACAATCTGGGTGCAGCTATCATCCAAGTTATAGAATAGCTTGTCTCTCCAAAATGTCCCTCATACCCCTTTCTACTCAACCCTCTCCCTTTTCAATCACTATCTGATTTTTATATATTTTTATATATATACCTCAACCAGTATTAAGGTTTAAAATTTTAAAAAGATCTTCTTCAGACAAGACATCACATACTGTGCCATTTGAGTATAGAGACAGCCACGTGGCACCCAGTCCTCCTGAAGCTCAGGGATTCTGACCTCCTCCCACCTTTCTTCCAGGCATCCCTACTCCAGGGCTACACCAGGGACTGCATGACAAGACAGTGGCATTTATAAAAGCTCCAGGGAAAGAGCCCAGGACTTGAAGTCAGAGGCTGGGCAGGGGTCCTGGGTTTGCCCTGTGTGGTTGGGACAAAGCACTGGATCTTTCCAAGGCTCAGGTTCCTTAGCTATACACTGGGGAGGTGATAGTCACCCGTAAGGATGCTAGGAGGATTAAAGCCCATTTTGCAGCCAACTTTATTCTTCTGTAGATGGAGGCAGGGCATCAGTCAATTAATTAACACAAATAGCTAACATACACTGAACTCTCTTTGGGTGCCAGGTACGAGGCTACCAACTTCCTTTTAACCCTCAAGTAAAGGAATGGGGACTATTGTTTATCCGCATTCTACAAATGAGAAAATGGGCTCAGAGGAATTAAAAGACTTGCCTCAGGTCAAACAGCACACCATGGAGTTAGTGTTTAACCCCAGGGAGCCACTGCAAGCTCATGCTCTTGTGTACTGTACCAGTCTTCCTCCCAGATGAATACAGTAATAGATAAAAATAAACTTTAGGCTGGGCACAGTGGCTCACACCTGTAATTCCAGCACTTTGAGAGGCTAAGGCAGGAGGATGGCTTGAGTCCAGGAGTTCAAGACCAGCCTGGGCAACATAGCCAGACCCTGTCTCTACAAAAAAATTTTTAAAACTAGCTGAATGTGGTATTACATGACTGTGGTCCCAGCTAGTTAGGAGGCTGAGGCAGGAGGATCGCTTGGGCCTAGGAGCTCGAGGTTGGAGTGGGCTGTGATGGCACCACTGCACTCTAGGCTGGGCAACAGAGCAAGATCCCCATTTCAAAGAAAAAAAGAATGAACTATAGCTAATAGCAGTTTGGAAACAAGGATGTGCTGTGCAAATACTACTTGTAACTATTTCTACCAAAAGGTTTTGAGACCCAGAGAAGTGGATGACACCTGCAGGCCCCACCCCCTGAGCTGGTCTGTCCTAGTACATTTCAGAATCATGGCTGCTGCCTCCTCTTCTTGGATCCACAGAGTATTGCATCTCAGCTTCTGAGACAGAAAGTCCTTTATATCTAACTTCAGTCTCACCTGCAGTGGCACAGCCAACACCGAGCTCACTCCTGGCCTTACACAAACTGATGCGCATGGGTGTCAATCAGCTTTTGTATCCCAGAATGCTCAGACCTGAGAGGGGCTGGTCTCCATAGTGCCCCTCCCAATCCTAAGCATGACAGTTTAGGGTTTCTGTGGGGTCATTCTCTGGCAAGGAAGGAGTAGAAAGGGAGGAAGAGTGCAGAGAGGGTACCTGAGCTGTCTCATCTGCTCCTCTCAGCTCCCGCAGTGGCCACTGTGTCTGGCTGAGAATTCTCCACCCCCCATAGACTTAGCCCCCATGTCTTTGTGGTATTTCTGCAAGTCTTAGGGAGAAAGGGGTATGGGGAGAAAGGAGAGCAGGGGGCTGGGAGAAATGCCCTGCCTTTGAGAGAGAAGGCCTTCTGGCTTGTCACTTGACCTTGGTTGGCCAGGGCCTATCTTCATCCCCTGCCAATGGAGATAATGAGATCTGCTTCCCAGGGTGAACACCTCTGAGCTCAGAGGCTCAGATAATACCAAAATGCTAGAAGGACTTGGCAAAGAAGAAGGACTTGAAATTCAGCCCCAGGGTTGAAGACTTGAAGAACACCACGTAGCGGAGAAGGACTCTGACTCACCTAAGGGAGCTCAGGGTCAAGGGCCTGGCTTGCTGACCACTGGTCCAGGCTTCTCATGGACACATGCTGTGCCAAAGCATGAGGCAGAAGGACAGACAACCCACCCCAACCTCAAAGCACAGGGCCCCCTGCCATGCTGTGTGTGGGTTGGTCTGTGGGCCTCTATGTCTGCACACTAGTCTGTGCTATAGGGTGCAAGTGGAGGTCTCTCTGTGATTACAGGGGAGGCTCTGTTGAACCATGCAGCTCTCAGGGCATCTCTGTGTGTCTGCTGTGTGTCTGTGTGTCCCACTTTGTGTCTCACATGCATCTCTGTGTCTGTGTATGTTGAAACATCTGTTTTTTATAAAGCAGTCCAGGATTTATTGTCTGTTAAATGGAAATGAGGCATCTTAGTCTCTAAGCATCTGGAAGCATATGGTGATTGTTCTGTGAAGTGAAGGTGGGATGTCCACAAGGGCTTCAAAATCATTCCTCAATGCAAAAGCCTTAGCCTGACATTCAAGGTTCTCTGCAGCCTGACACACACGGGTGTCCTCAGCACAATTGTGCATCCTCACTGGGCACAGACAGGAGAGGCTGCCACTTCCTGGAGAGGTTGCCACTTCCTGGCTGTGTGACTTGGGGCTTGTCATTTCTCCTCTGCCCCTTATTCTGTCAAATGTGAAATGAGCTACGAAAAGTTGATTGCAGAGTGTAAAGCATGGTGTGTGCACAAAGGATGTTTCCTGGAGCCCCTCCTGGACTTTGGGGCCTCTATGCCTTTCCTCCTGTCGCTCCTGTATCCTCCTGTGTGAGCACCCTCCCCTGTTTCTCTGAATACTCAGCAGCTGCCCGGCTTCAGCACTCAGCTCCCCTCTGCCTGCACTTCCCCTCACCCCACACCCTTCCCCAGGTCCCCTCTGCCCTCATGATTTCATGAGGGTCTGTGTGTGTGTGTGTGTGTGTGTGTGTGTGTGTGTGGTGGGTATCTCTGTGTATGCATTTGGCTCTACCCTCTAGATATACCTTTCATTCATTCAACAAATATTTCTTGAATACCTACCAGACATGGTGCCAGCTGCTGGGAATTTAGTGTGAACAAGGCAGATGCAGGGCTGTCACTAGCCCATTGGGCATCTGTGCAAATTAGAAACAGGTACCATTGGGTAGATGCATATCTGTGGCTGAATGACTTGATGAGCAAATGATGCTTTCGCACAGAGAAAAAGAGTTTTTTTCCTCCTAGCAGGCACAGCCCAAATTAAGATACAATGCTTGGGAAATAGATGTGGGGGTAAACTTTATCCTCCATTCACCCCACCTGGCTAAGCCAGGCACCTTTGTGCATTGAACAAACATACATCTCAAAAAGCAGCCCAGGAAATCTCCTACCTACCGTTGGCAGGTAGACCTCCAGCTTGGGGTGTGTCTGTGTACCTGTGTGCTGACTGTGTCTATTTCAGCCTGTGTGAGCCTGTGAGGTCTGTTGCACCTCTGTGCATGTGTCTCTCCCTTTTGTGCTCCTCTTTGGACTCGTGTCTGTGGGCGTGGGGACCTACATGTAGTACAAGCGCATATGTGTGCACCTCTAGCACTGACGGCCATTTCCTCAGCAGCCTGCATATCTCTTCTTGGATGGCCACCTCATCTTCCCTAGTTGCTCTGTGTTCCCCAGCTGAACCCCATGTTCTCTGAAATCTTTCTTGCTGTCTCCCGCCAACCCACCACCACCACACACTCCACAGCCTCAGGAACTCATACAGCAGAGGGGAGTCGAGTCACTGGCACAGCCAGACCAAAGTTGGGTCTCGCCCTCCTCCAACCTGTTTCCACTTCTTCATTCTTCCTAAGAAAAGACTGAACCCCTCATGGGGCAGCGTGGGACAGGGAAAAGGACATAACCATAACACAGAGGGCCTAGGTTCCTTCTGCCTCAGAGTTTCTGGGAGACCCTGGCTAGTTCCCTAACCTCTGCTGACCTCCTACCCATGTGGAACAGGATAAACTTCTTTGTTTTTTGCTAAATAAGTTTTGCCCAGACTTGCCTCTGCACCTTTGCACAGACTGTTACCCTTGGGGCGTGCCTGTCCATCCGTCAAGACTGAGGGCTACCTCTCCTATAAAGAGCAGCAGCAGCCCCCTCGACAAGCACTCACTGCACCCAGGCGTGTGTGGAAACATGGATTGCACATATTGCTGTACACCTGCCTGTTATACACACAATCTCAACCCTCACAACGATGTCATTAAATGGATATTATTATTGTCCTAGTTTTACAGGCAAGGAAACCAAGGCCCAGAAATGTTCAAGCACTTGCCCAAGGTCACAGTGCCTCACTAGCCTTCCAGGTAGTTGGGATTGGACTCTGCCTGACCCTTGGGCTCCTGCATTCATATCCTTGGGTCAGCCCCTGACCCCTGTGGCTCACTGTCAGCACTCCCGCTCTGAGCACCTGTGGCCCTCTAGGCACAGCTGTGATCTGAACTCATAACCCCAAGCCATTGTCTTAAAAATCTATACTAAAATTAAAATTGTGTAACATTGTAGCTACCTTCCTGATATGGCTTGGCTCTGTGTCCCCACCAAATCTCATCTCAAATTACAATCTCCCGCTATTAAGGGAAGGACCTGGTGGGAGGCAATTGAATCATGGAGGTAGATTTCTCCCATGCTGATCTTGTGATTGTGAGTCCTCACAAGATCTGATGGTTTAAAAGTGTTTGGCAGTCCCCATCCACCCTGCCTCCTGCCACCATGTAAGACGTGCCTTGCTTCCCCTTGGCATTCTGCCGTGATTGTAAGTTTCCTGAGGCCTCCTAAGCCATGTGGAACTGTGAGTCAATTAAACCTCTTTTCTTTATAAACTTCCCAGTCTCAGGTAGTTCTTTACAGCAGTGTGAAAACGGACTAATACACTCCCTGGCTAAATTGTATGTTTCTGAAAGCAGGTACTGCGTCTTTCGGCCATTTGTTTCTTCAGTTCCTTATGCCTAGAAGGTGGTGGTGGTGATGATGGTGATATGGTGATGGTGGTGAGGATAATGAGCATGATGGTAGTGATGGTGGTGATGATGGTGATGATGAATCATCCTTCTGCCCGCAGCTGCTTCTCAGTCTGTCTCCTGGGCCAAGAGGTCATGGTGTGACCTAGAAGAGCAGTGTTTCTTGTAGAGAGTTTCCTGATTTGGGAGGAGGAACTGTGGGCAGCTGTGGTCCTCTGGCCTGGCTATGCCAAAGGAGCTTCTGCACCCTTGAGGACAGAAGTAGAGAAGGCTGCTCCCTCCCTCCTCCTGAAGCCCCAGTTCTTGCCAGCTTTGCCGCTCTGACCACCCAGGGCACTAGGCCTTGCAGGCCTGAGTGGATAAGAAGTAGGTAGGAGGAGGACCTCTTGCTTCTTCTGTGGCTAGACTATAAAGTTTTGTGGTCCTTTCAGTATGTTCAGAAACCCCATTCCCACAGAGGTCTGGACCAGGTGGAGCTGACCTCCTGAGGGCAGCCTAGTTGGATGGTCTGGGCCTGGGAGCCACCTTAGAGGTACCTGACAGGTGCCACAGGATCTGGGCTGTGATGCCTCAGTTCACCTGAAATCAGCTGCCCAAGTCCTAGCATCTGAGAGGCCCACTAGTAGCAGCTATGGGAACATAATTCTCTGCAATTTAGCAAATAATCAAGGACATGGCAAGCACCAGACACTGAGCGGGAAGGCTTTGAGATGCATTTCCTGCCCTATGCATAGGTGAACTAGATACACACAGTCTGCTCACTCCAGAAATGGGTGATAACTTCAGAAAGCAGTGCTGGGTAGCAGCAGTGCTGTGTTAAGCTCAAGAGGGGAGGGCATGGTGAGCCAGATGAGTCTGGGGAGGCAACACAGAGGAAGGGGCTGGCGGTTGACAGGGTAGAAGGCTCAGGGGATCTGGAAGGTTATCCTTGGGGTAATGTGCCCACCATTTCATAACACGATGGTTTCCATCTCCCTCTACAGTGGATAGAGGCTGGGGCCTGGCATGGGCTCTTCATGAACATAGAGGTACCTACTCAAGATAGACCTGACATCTGATGTTGGCACTACTGACTTCTAGGCATGTGAACCTGGGAATGTTATTTCACATCTCTGAGGCTCAGTTTCCTCATCTGCAAAACAGAGATAATGACTCTTACCTCTGAAACTTTTTTATTTTTGAGTCCATCATTCTCTGGAGTGAGATAGCACTCTCAAGAGAAACTTGTAATCTTTCCCTAATTTGAATGAGGTGGAGAATGGTACTATTTGGATTCTTTGACTTCTAGCTGTCACAAAGTATTTATTTTCTCACCAAAATAAAACCAAATATGTATGATCTCACTAACATGAGGTACTTAGAGTTGTCAAAATCATAGAGACAGAAAGGAGACGGTTGGCTTCCAGGGATTGGGGGAAGTTTCTTTTAACGGGCAGTTTCATTTAATGGGTACAGGGTTTCTGTTTTATGGAAAATTTATGGAATAGATATTGGTGATGATTAAACAACATTATGAACATATTTAATATCACTAACCTGTACACTTAAAAATGGATAAGATAGTAATTTTATGTATGTGTATTTTACCACACTAAAAAAAATTGAGAAAAAGGTACTGAAGTCCATAATTTTGCCATGTATTGTGTGTCATGAGGGAAGCAGGGGACGGTCTTTGGAATCTTCAAGCCTCTTTTGAGACACAAGGTTGGTCTTGGTTACAAAAGTGGCTCTGAAGAGACTAGACTGTGCCTTGCCACAGTCCAGGGCAGTGTAGACAAACTGCACAGGCCAGACAGCAAGGGCTGCAGTGGCTTATAAAAGGGGACAGCAATAAGGGCTGGAGAAGCCAGGATATACTGCTGTAGAAGTTGGTACTTGAATGGAACTTTTGACTTTGTTAAAAATGTCCCAGCATGTTTTATATGGATGATCTTTCTGCCTATCCTTTGAATAATTTTTATGTTAGCATATAAGTAATCTATTGCTGCCTAACAAATTGTGCCAAAATATAGTGGCTTAAAACAACAAATATTTATTATCTCATAGTTCCTGCGGATTAAGAATTCTGGAATGGCTTAGCTGGGTGATTCTGACTCCGGGTCTCTCATGGGGTTGCAGTCAAGACGTCAGTAGGGGCTGCACTGTAATCTGAAGGCTTGACTGTGCTGGAGAATTCATTTCTAAGTTCATGCCCGTGACTATAGGCAGAAGGACTCCATTCTGCAATGGCTGTTAGCTGAGACTGCAGTTCCTTCCTATATGGGCTATTTGAGTGTCCTCACAACTTGGTAGTTGGCTTCTTTCAAAGTGAGTAATTCAAGGACAGGGCAAGGAGAAGCTACACTGCCTTTTATGACCTCATCTTTGAATTACACACCATCACTTCCACTCTTTCCTATTCATTAATAGCCATCACTAAGTACAGCCCACACTCAAGGGGAGAAGGGAATTAGACTTCACCTGTGCAAGGGAGGCATATCACCAAATTTGTAAACATATTTTGAGACCATCACAATTATGGATTTTTTTTCTTTTTAACTGAAAAAATTTTAAACACATGTAAAAACAAACAGAATAGGATAATGAACTCCCATATGCCTATCATCCAGCTTCCAATTATGAACACAGGCCAATATTTACCAGCCTTATGGAGGCATGCCTGGCATAAGTAAACTGCAGATAATGAAGAACACGATCTGCTAGTTTTGACATCTGCTTATACCCATGAAATCATCACCACATTCAAGATAATGAGCATACCCAGACCATCAAAAGTTTCCTTGTGCACCCGTTTGCTTCTTATTCACTTTTCTGCCTACTCTGTTATACTGTTTTCAATATAAAGACTATAAAACTCCATTTGCAAAAGTCTATTGTGAGGAGAGCACATCAGCAGGAAGGATTCTTAAACTTTTTTCTCTATGAGTTTTTCTGTTGGTTTTGCTAGTTAACAGTTAAATATGGGACCCACCATTTTTGCAGATTCATCTGAAGCTTACAGCTGTACTCACATTGCTTTTTTTTTTTGAAATGGAATCTCACTCTGTCACCCAGGCAGGAGTGCAGTGGTGCGATCTCAGCTCACTGCAACCTTTGCCTCCTGGGTTCACGCAATTCTCCTGCCTCAGCCTCCCAAGTAGCTGGGATTACAGGTGCCTGCCACCATGCTTGGCTATTTTTTTTTTTTTTTTTTGCATTTTTAGTAGAGATGGGGTTTCACCATGTTGGCCAGGCTGGTCTTGAACTCCTCATCTGCCTGCCTCGGCCTCCCGAAGTGCTGAGATTACAGGCATGAGCCACTGTGCCCAGCCCACATTGTTCTTTTGAAGCAGCCCTGCTCCTCTCAAAATTGATCAGAATCTGAGCTTCAGTCTACAGGCAGTGAGATCAACAGGCAGAGAGCCCATTTGGCTCTGCCTTTGAACAGCTTTCAGGAAGTATGATTTCTGAAGGGGTATGCATTTCATAGATTTACACGTGCAGCTCTGTTTGTTAAAGTGCATTCTTCTTTCCAAAAATAAACAAAAGGAATCATCTTTATCCTCTTTAACCAAGGCACTTAAAAAAATGAACTTTTTGGTTTCTCAGCAGATATTCCCAAATTGATTCTATCACTATTAATTTTAGCCTTCTGTTTACAGACATTTATGGGGTACAGGTGGAGGGAACCTTATACAATTAAAGTCGTGGCTTCTCTTGAAGCAAAAATCAGTTCGACAAATTCATACATAGGAATATACACTTGGTTTGCAGTGCATAAGCATGTGGATATTTACACAGAAATTGAAGACATCCCCCAGCAAAAAAAAAAAAAAAAAAAAAGATTTAAAGTAATTTCCAGCCTAAACTGTCATTGTACATCTATATCAGAAAATTGTCTCCTGCTATCAGATTTGGTTTTAATCCATTCATATTATTTCTGTACATTCTCTCCTGGCAGAATGTCAGTCCCAGCTTTGGAAGGAAGAATCTAGTTTAAGGAAGCCCTTTGTGCCCCTTGGTAATTCATTTTTTGCCTCCCACCGTACCTCCATTCCCTGGTGACCACTGATCTGCTTATAAAATAGCTCACATTCTCTAGAATATTATAGAAACAAAATCATACAGCATGTACTCTTTTTGTTGGATTCTTTCACTCAGCTTAATTATTTTGAGATTCATCTATGGTGTTGTGTCTATCAATAGCTTATTATTTTTTATTGCTGAGTAGTATTCCACTGTAGGTGTATATTGTTATTTGTTTATCCATTCATCTGTTGATGGACATTTGCATTGTTTCTGGTTGTGGCCATTACAAACAAAGCTACTGTAAATATATGTGTACAAGTCTTTGGGTGTACATATGATTTCATTGCTCTTGGGCAAGTGTCTAGCAGTGGAATGACTGGTTTATACAGTAGGGTATACTTAACTTTTTAGAAAACTACCAAACTATTTTGTAAAGTGGTTGTACCATTTTATATTCCCAGCAGCAGTGTACGGGAGTTAGTTGTTCCACCTCATCACCAACATCTGACACAACCAGTCTTTTTGATTTTAGACATACTAAAATTAGTAGTGGCATTTCATTGTGGTTTTAATTTACATTTCATGGCGGCGCACGGTGGCTCATGCCTGTAATCCCAACTTTTTGGGAGACTGAGGTGGGCAGATCACTTGAGGTCAGGAGTTCGAGACCAGCCTGACCAAAATGAAGAAACCCTGTCTCTACTAAAAATACAAAGAAAATTAGCCGGGAGTGATGGCGCATGCCTGTAATCCCAGCTACTCGGGAGGCTGAGGCACGAGAATCACTTGAACCTGGGAGGTGGAGGTTGCAGTGAGCTAAGATCACACCACTGCACTCCAGCCTGGGTGATAGAGTGAGAGTCTGTCTCAAAAAAAAAAAACAATTCGCTAATGACTAATGAAGTTTAACTTCCTTTCAAGTGTTTATTTGTCATCCTCTTACTGTCTTTGGTAGAGTGTCTGCTGACAGGTTTTGTTCATTTTTTATTGGGTTGTTTGTTTACTTCCAGTAGAGGTTTTATTTTTCTTTTGAGGTAACACCCAGAATTATGTTTTAAAGCACTTTTTTGAGGTCTGATTGACATATAAAAAGCTATACATATTTAATGCATGTAACTTGAAATAGATATATGTTTGTGACATTATCACCACAATCTATGGCATAAATATGTCCAGCATCTCCAAATGTTTCCTACCACCCTCTTTACTTATTATTATGCTATATTATTGTTATGATTATTGCTATTTTACTATTTTTATAAAGTTTTGAGAGGTCTTCCTATATTCTAGATAAAAGTCCTGTTTCAGAAATGTGATTTGCAAATATTTTTTTCCCAGTCTATGACTTCTCTTTTCATACTCTTAAATGTCTTTTAAAGAGAGGTTCTGCCGGGCGCGGTAGCTCAAGTCTGTAATCCCAGCACTTTGGGAGGCCGAGACGGGTGGATCACGAGGTCAGGAGATCGAGACCATCCTGGCT
>NW_012114599.1:2839989-2892362 GCF_000951035.1 Colobus angolensis palliatus | reverse complement strand
TAGAGACAGGGTTTCAACATGTTGGTCAGGCTGGTCTCGAACTCCTGACCTCAGGTGATAAACCCACGTTGGCCTCCCAAAGTGCTGGCATTACATGTGTGAGCTATCATGCCTGGCCTAAAGAGAGGTTCTTAATTTTGATGAAGTCCAATTTATCCTTACTTTTCTGAAAATTTCTTTTTAAATAAAATATCTTTACTTTTCTGAAAATTTCTTTTTAAATAAAAATTTAAATACATTTCTTTTTAAATAAAACTCATGTGTTTTGGTGCTGTTTCTAAGAATTCTTTGCCCAAGCCTAGGTCATAAAAGTTTTCTGGTATGTTTTCCTCTAGACCTTTTATAATTTCAGGTTTTATATTGAGGTCTATGATCCATTTTGAGTTAAATTTTGTATATGCTTCAAAGTATGGGTCAAAGGGTTTTTTTTTTTTTTTTGCATACATATATCCAGTTTTTCCAGAATTGTTTGTTGAAAAGACTATACTTTCTTTACCTTTGTTGAAAATCAATTGGCCATCTATCTGTGGATCTAATCCTGGACTCTCTATAATTTTCTATTGATTTGTTTACCTATCTTTGAACCAAAACACACTTTATTAACTACCGTAGTTTTATAATAAGATTTTTCCTGTTTTTAAAACCTGAGATATAATTCTTGTATCATAATATTCATCTTCCTAAGGATACAATTCAGTGGGGCTTACGTATGAACAAAGTTGTGCAGCCATCACGACTATTTAATTCCAGAACATTTTCATCACATTCCCAAAAAACCCTATACACATTAGCAGTCATTCCTTGTTCCCCCTCCACTTTGCCCTTAGTGGCCACTAATCTACTTTGTCTCTATGAGTTTACGTGCAATGGTATGGCCACTTCTCACAACTAATTTTCCCTTCCTTCCACTTATTAGGTAATAATAATACTGCATCCTGCATCCTTCATTTCCTTGTACTCCTTTTTTCCTTTTTTAAACTTTCCAACTTTTAGGTTCAAGGTATACATGTGCAGGTTTGTTACATGGGTAAATTGTGTGTTGCAGGGGTTTGGTGTACAGATAATTTTGTCACCCAAGTAATCAGTGTAACACCCAACAGGTAACTCCCACTCTCCACCCTCAAGCAGGCCCTGGTGTCTATTGTTCCCTTATTTGTGTCCATGTGTATTCAATGTTCAGTTTCCACTTATGAGAACACACAGCATCTGATTTTCTGTTCCTGTGTTAAGTTGCTTAGGATAATAGCCTCCAGCTCCATTCATGTTGTTGCAAAGGACATGATCTCATTCTTTTTATGGCTGCATAGTATTCCATGATGTATATGTACCACATTTTCTTTAGCCAATCCACTGTTGATAGACATCTAGGTTGATACCATGTATTTTCTACTGTGAATAGTGCTATTGTTGGAAATGCTTGTTTCCTGGTGCCGTAAAGAAATAGCACTTGAACATAAATTTAATTTACTCAGCAAGGCCATTTTTACTTGCTGCAGAAAGAGCACACTCATCAGCAGTTTTGCCACGAAAGTACACCGAACAAAGGAGACAGGGTCATTTATAACCTGATGCGTCCACCTTACTGTTGTATCCGGTTTCCATTGGCTGAAACAGGACCTCACATTCTGTTATTTGTCCTGATTGGCTAGCAACTTAGAACTTTTTAAAAGAGGTAAAGGCAGAGAAGAACAAAGGAAGGAGGAATGCTGAGAAAGGTAAAAAAACACCTTCAAATAAGGAAGAGGAACAGACTATGACCTAATGCTTGCTTGGACCAGTATAAGCATGCCAGGGCAAATATTTAGGCTAAATTGTGGGAGCTAAGAACATAAAGTACATTGACTTCTTTGTCATGGCTAGCAGATATTTAAGAATGTTAGCACAGGTCTTTGAATAAATTTTGCTTCTAAGAGAAGTTACTATTTATTCCTAATTAAATGGGGAGGAAAGTCTTTGAAGAGGAACCTCTACTTTACTTTGTACACTAGGATGAACATACACATTCATGTGTCTTTGTGGCAGAACGATTTCTATTCCTTTGGGTATACACCCAATAATGAGATTGCTGGGTCAAATGGTAGCTCTATGTTAAGTTCTTTGAGAAATCTCCAAACTGCTTTCCATTGTGGCCAAACTAATTTACATTCCCACCAGCAGTGTATAGATTTTTCTCCACAGCCTCACCAGCATCTGTCATTTTTTTACTTTTTCAATAATAGCCATTCTGACTGGTGTGAGATGGTATCTCATTATGGTTTTGATTTGCATTTCCCTAATGATTAGTGATTACATTGAGCTTTTTTTTGTATGCTTATTGGCCGCAATGGTTGTTGTTATAAGCCTTCTTTTGAGAAATGTCTGTTCAATGTCTTTTCCCATTTTTAAATGGGATTATTTGTTTGTTGCTTGTTGATTTAAGTTCCTTATATATTATTGATATTAGACCTTTGTCAGATACATAGTTTGCAAATATTTTCTCCCACTCTGTAGGCTGTCTGTTTAATCTGCTGATAGTGTCTTTTGCTGTGCAGAAGCTCTTTGGTTCAATTAGGTTCCACGTGTCAATTTTTGGTTTTGTTGCAATTGCTTTTGAGAACTTAGTCATAAATTCTTTCCCAAGGCTGATGTCCAGAATGCTGTTTCCTAGGAATCTTATAGTTTGAGGTCTTATATTTAAATCTTTGATCCATCTTGAGGTAATTTTTGTATATGGTTAAAGGTAGGGGTACAGTTCCATTCTCCTGCATGTAGCTAGCCAGTTATCCCAGTACCCTTTATTGAATAGGGAGTCCTTTCTCCATTCCTTATTTTTGTTGACTTTGTTGAAAATCAGATTGTTGTAGGTGTGTGGCTTTATTTCTGAGTTTTCTGCTCTGTTCCATTGGTCTATGTATCCGTTTTTGTACAGTATCATCCTGTTTTGGTTATTGTAACCTTGTAGTATAGTTTGAAGTCAGGTAATGTGATGCCTCCAGCTTTGTTCTTTTTGCTTAGGATTGCTTTGCTATTTGGGCTCTTTTTGGCTTCCACATAAATTTTAGAGTAGTTTTTTTCTAGTTCTGTGAACAATGTCATTGGTAGCTTGATAATAACAACATTGAATCTATAGGTTGCTTTGGGCAGTGTGGCCATTTTAACAATATTGATTTTTCATATCCATGAGCATGGGATGTTTTCCCATTTGTTGGTGTCATCTCTGATTTCTTTTGTGGTAGAAATCTTTAACCTCTCTGGTTAGCTGTTATTCTTAGGCATTCTATTTATTTTGCAGCTATCGTAAATGGGACTGTATTCTTGATTTGGCTCTCAGCTTGCATCTTATTGATGTATAGAAATGCTTTTGTACTGCTTTTTATTAGTAGTACTGTATCCATATAACTTCTTAAATGTAATTTGAAAATTTTTACCTAACTTTGTAAAAATGATGTCATGCTGCATGTAGTTTGGGGCAACTTACATTTTTCACTTGATATTATACTGCTTAGGTTTATTCATATTATTGTCTATCACTACAGTTTATTTATTTTAATCCCTATGTGAGAATATGCCAGAGTATAATCTTCCACTCTCTGGAGATAGACATTTGGATTGTTTCCAGACTTTGGCTATTGTGAACAGCACTGCTATGAATACTCTTACACATGTTTCCTGAGTACATGTGAGTGAGTGAAACTCTGGGGCATAGATTATGTTTATCTTCAACTTTAGAAAATAATGCAACTTTAGAAAACTGTTTTATAGAAATGCTTTCACCAATTTATGCTCCCACTAGCAATGTGCAAGAGACCCTGTAGATGTGGATCCGCACACTCTAAAAACTTGATATTGTTTGACTTTTAAAATATTTCCCGATTGACTGGATGAAAAACAGTGTTTCATAATGATCTTGATTTGTGTTTCCTAATCACCAATGATGTTGAACATCTTTTCATGTTTATTGGCCATATGGCTTCCTTTCTGTGAAATCTTTATTCATGTCTCTTGTCCATCCTTCTGCTGGGTTGAGTGGGCCTATCCTCTTATTCAAAATGGTTGTTATATATATGAAAATATTGTTGATACTAATCTTTGTTGGTTGCGTATATTGCAAATATCTTTTCCGATGTATAATTTATCTTTTTTACTTTAAATTGTCTCTTGAAAAACAAAAATTCTTACTTTTAATATAATTGAATTATCATTCATATATATATACATGTGTGTATATATATATATGTTTTTTGATTTTTTGAGACAGAGTCTTGCTCTGTCGCCCAGGCTGGAGTACAGTGGCCGGATCTCAGCTCACTGCAAGCTCCGCCTCCTGGGTTCACGCCATTCTCCTGCCTCAGTCTCCTGAGTAGCCGGGACTACAGGCGCCCGCCACCTCGCCCGGGTAATTTTTTGTATTTTTAGTAGAGACGGGGTTTCACCATGTTCGCAGGATGGTCTCGATCTCCTGACCTTGTGATATAGCCACCTCAGCCTCCCAAAGTGCTGGGATTACAGACGTGAGTCACCGTGCCAGGCCTTATCTTTTATATTTTAACCAATGCTTTTTGTGTTTTAAGAAACCCTTTCCTAATCCCCAGGCATAAAAGATATTCACACATTTTTTTTTCCCAAAAATATTAAAGTTTAGTTCTTGACATTTAAGTCTAATCTGTTTGTAGCTGCAAAGAAAGGATCTAATTTAATCTATTTTTCTTTGAGTAACCATTTTCTCCCAGTTTCATTTATTGACTAATCCCTTTTGTCCCACTGGTTGAATGTATGACATCTATTATTTACCACAGTTTCATGCTGTATGAATCTGCTTCTGCACTCTTTTTTGTTTGTTTGTTTGTTTGTTTTTGTTTTTTGAGATGGAGTTTTGCTCTGTCACCCAGGCTGTAGTGCAGTGGTGCCATCTCAGCTCACTGCAATCTCCGCCTCCTGGTCTGAATTCTCTGTTCTATCACACTGATCAATTTGTCTATACCTACACCTCACAGGGATACCACATTGTTTTGACCATGAAAGCTTAAAAATAAGTCTTAATATGCAGTAAGGCAATTCCCTGCTTATCTTCAGAAGTGCCCTATCTATTCTTGGTCCTTTGGTTTTCCAATTAAATTTTAGAATTGTTTTCTCATGTTCCATTTTTTAAAGCCTCCTAATGGATTCTCAATGGAATTGTATTTAATTTATAGATCATATTGGGAAGAATTGACATCTTTAGGATAATCAGCTTGTCAGTTCATAAATTATTTTCCATTCATTTATGTGTTTTAAATATCTCTTAATAACATTCCCATTCTTCAACATCACTTGTTCAATTTATGCCTACATATTTTATATTCTTTAATGCTATTGTAAATGATGCCTTCTCTTCAGCTGCATCTTCTATTACTTGTTGCTTATACATAGAAATGCAATTGACTTTTGAATATTAATTTTCTATCCAGGCATCCTGATGAATCTCTAGGCTTTTAGAATATTTGTCCTTGATGGTCTTAAATTTCACTGCATTATAGATAGGTATGAGTCTTCCCTTTTTTCTCCTCTTTGGTGCTCTTATAGGTCCTTTCAAACTGAGGTTGCTCAGTTTTTCTTTTTTAATTTCAGGAAATACATATCTATTATTTCATAAGGTATTTTATCCCTTTTTCCCTTTCTCATAGTTCCTATTAAACAGACATTAGCACCTCTCAAATTCATATCCCCTAACTTCCCTTGCATGTGTTCTAATTCTTTCTTTTTTCTCTTTGAGAGCTTTTTCTATTTCATTTTTGGGCTTAGGAATTCATTTCTAGGTTGTAATCATCCTGCTATTTATCTATCTATTGTATTCTTTAATAAGAGTATAAGCTCCTAACTAATACTTCTACTTGGTTCTTGTATTACGAGCTTTTCAAATTGCCAGACTATTTGGGCTGGGGGCTCATTTTCTCCTAAGGGTACTGGCTAATGCATTAGGCAATAACTATGTGGGGAGGGCCAGATTCAGTCTGTGAAGATTTCAGAAGACTCAAGAGATGGCAATGAATAAACCTGAGGGTGCAGAGAGCTTCCAGCACCTGAAAACCGCAGTCCCCACCCAGGACCAGCTTATCTACCAGCCGCAGCACACACAGTGCCTAGGGTCCACAACATTTTTCAATGCCACAGAAATGTTTTATTTCTAATTTATTTCACTATCTGAAGAAAGATATGAGTATAATAATTATGAATATGTAATAATGAATAAATTCAGCATGGAGATTTTTTTTTTTTTTTTTTTGAGATGGAGTCTCACTCTATTGTGCCCAGGCTGCAGTGCAGTGGCACGATCTCGGCTCACTGCAACCTCCATCTCCTGGGTTCAAGCGATTCTCCCATTTCATTATCCCAAGTAGCTGGGATTACAGGTGCCCACCATCACACCCAGCTAATTTTTTGTATTTTTAGTAGACATGGGGTTTCACTATATTGGCCAGGCTGGTCTTGAATTACCAACCTCAGGTGATCCACCCGCCTTGGCCTCCCAAAGTGCTGGGATTACAGGTTGAGCCACTGCACCCGGCCCAGCCTGGATTATTTTCATCTTTATTTCAATGCAGGCATAAAATACGATTTTTAATATATTTTATGAGGGAAGGGTACACAGGACTCACTAAGTCATAACACAGGTCTGTCCTCACTCCCACAAAATAGTCAATCACTGCTTAATCTACAAAACAACTGCCAGGCCAGTTCTGGTCTTTTCTCCTCCTCCTCCCCCCATGCCCCAGATTGAGAAGTGCATTAGGAGGAGACACTCCCTAGGGTGTAATTTCCAAGCCCTCAGGACTGGAAGGAGATGGAATAGGAAAAGAGGCCAGTTGGTCCCTACCTATTTTTGTCACTTCCTTTTGAGCACAGGGCTCCTGCTCTGCCTGATTTTAGTTCTGAGCCACCAGAGGTATGAGGACAGCACCTGTTTGACTCAGAGAAATGGTAGTGGAGAAGCAGGAGCAGAGCTCCAGCAGTTCACTGCTCAGTTTACCCTCCTAAGAAGTGCTGGAAGCCAGAACACATCTAGCCCCCAGCCAGAGTCACTTCCCACACCACAAATGAAAACAGTTTCTATCATGCTAGGATGTCCTCACAGTTTTCCATCTCACAGTTCTTCCTGGTTGATCATGAGGGAAGAAAGCCAGCAGCTGTACTCCTTAAAGATGCAAATCTTACCTTGCCACTCACCTGACTGAATAGCCTTTGGTGTTTCCCACTGGGCTTTCAGAGTGTTAATCTGATTCATTTAGGAGAAAGGAGAATTTATTATACTCTCCACTCCTATCCTATTCTAAGGTCTTCTCTGCTGCTTCTTCCCAGCTCTCTCTCAAGAAGTATTAACTGGAAAGGTCAGCTGATTTGGTGCCGTGGAGAAGTAGGCGGGCATGCTGTGCATTAATGAATCATGTGTATCCATGTGTCTTTCTGCATCCAGCTGATGAGCAAGTTGACTTAGTAAATGAGTTCATATTTTACTGTACAAACCTGGCTGTATTAATTCCCCTCTACCTCTGATTTCTGCCATGCAATCCCAGCCAGAAGATGGTGAGCTCATAAACTGGATTTGGGCCTGGGGGCAAGCAGGACATCTTATCCAGCTTAGAGTCTAAGCCTCATGCTTCAACCCAGCCGAAGACCTGCACTTAAGCAGAAATGGAGTGCAATTTTGATTCCTATTTGGCTCCTGTTCCTTCCAATGGGAAGTTTCTGGGGCTGAGAGGAAGGGAGAAGAAATAATCTGCAGGACGGGAGAGTCTGATTTTCCAGGATTCCTGACCACATGCCATCAAATGCCAGCTGCACCTCTTCTCTTGTGATGGTGAAGCTTTTCCAGTCCCTCTGTGAACTGGCTCAGTCCCTATCACTGCAGTCTTCTTGCCATTTCACTTCTACTTGTAGCGTTTCTGAGAGCTGGTCCTTCTTGTGTGTCCCCAGCATTTAACATGGTGTCTGGCACCTCCATTATATTTGTAGAATGGACATGTTAAATAGGCCTTGTCACCCCTAGTTCCTGGATGTAACTCAGAGAAACTCAGTAATTTCCCCAAAGTCACACAGCTAGTAAGTGCTGGATCTGGAATCGACATCAGGCTGGCCTGGTTCCCAGTCCCTGCTCCTCTCCACAGGGCAAAGCAGAGAGCTGCTTTCCCTGGCACGGCCCCATTTGCATCCGGAGAGGGAAACTTCAGCTCACAGAGATTACATGCTCCGGTGCTGACAGCTTATTCATCTCACCCACTTATCTGCTGTCTATCTTTCATACTAGTGAAGGTACTGGGGCATAGTTCTTATTAAATTAAGCATAAGACAAAATCATTTATTTAAAGCCATTTACCTGTCCATTTCCCCAGGGCAGCTCTTTATTAAGTGATTTCTCACATTTTCCGGATGACTCAGTCAGTGCGATGGGTTCTATGCCAGGGGAAGAGAGAGGGAGGACAGAGACAAGGACAGAGAAAGCCAATAAAGCTGACTGAGTAGCTGGAAGGGAAAGCACAGTATCATGGCATAGGGGTAGAGAGAGTATCTGAAGCTTACTGTGAAGGCTGTCTGTCCCCACAGAGCACTGGGAGCTACCCAAAATGTCCTCATGAGCAATTATGCCCTTCTGAGCCACTCCCTCTGAAGTGCTGATTTCCCCCAGGAGGAAAAGCAGCTGCTGTTTGCCGGGTCAGGAACCTCAGGGCAGAAGGCAGGTCCTGTGTTCCCAGAGGCCTGGGAAGCAAGGTGGAAAGGCCTAGAAACGAGAGGGACTTGGGGATAATACCAGAAGCCAGATTTTATCCAGGGTAGGGTGTTGAGGGGGCTGGGCCCCTGTGAGAAAGAAAACCTCTCCATGGTGAGACTCAAGGCCTGAGAGTGACACCGCCCAAGGAACAGACACATGGCCAAGGTCTCATCGCCATCACCGTCAAGAAATTGAGAAATTCAGAGTAAACCAGTAAGGAGAATCTGTGAAAAGAAGAGGCAACTGTGCTGGGATCCAAGACACTAAACTGGGTGTCTGCCTGCTCTTGGGCTCAAAGGCCCTGCATGTGGAATGTAATGTTAATCTGATGGTTCTCTCAGGCCCCTCACGCCCGGGGTGGGATCTTCGGCCTGGGTCAGAGTATCCTGGTGGTGCTCTCTGGACCTGACCTTTAAAGGCACGTGCCATACCACCACATGTGGAACATATATGGGCTCATGAGGTTCAGACCCTGCCCTGAACCCCAGTGTAGGCAAAACATTTCTCCGCAGGGCTCAGAACAGGCTGGCTACCTAGGCAACCCGAAAAAATCCAGATCACTGGCCCTGGATCAGGATACCTGGACCCTAACACCAGCTGCCTGTGTGATCCTGGTCAAGTCTCTAACCTTTCTGGACTCCAACTATAAAATAAGGAAAATAATATTTACCCCTTCTACCCCATGAGGGCTTGGAGATCCAAATGGGATCCGTCTGTAAGGAACTTAGAAGAATGTGAAGTTCTCCTGCAGAGGAAGGCAGATGACCCATACAGACGTGGCTATGCAACTGTCAGCACAGATGCTCAGTGTTATCAACAAAGGTGGTTGTCTTTCTTGGAATTATTTTAGAAGTGGGTCATTTGCTTTAAAGAACGAGATCATCGTGGTCTGGCTACACAAGGAGCAGGTCAGAAACACTTCCTCCTACTGGGAAGCCTGGGTGGCTGCTGCACCCACATCCTGGGAGATTCCCACCTAGGGGGCCATCAGGTTTGGGGACCACATGACAGCCATCGCTGGCCACAACCAAAATGACACAGAGTCGTTATGGGCAACCTAGGCGGGCAAGGCCTCAGCTATGAGGTCTCTTATACCAGGGTTGTGCCCCACCAGATGCTGGCTGGGTGATCCATGGCACATGGTGTTCCATCCCCCAATCCCTAACCCCAAAACTTTTCCATCACCTCACAACCCTGTAGAGCCACGTTCTTCTGCTCCACTATATTTCAAAACTCCTTGAAAGAGTTGTCTAAACTCACTGTCTTCTGCAAGAAGGGGTTCCTCTCCTTCCCTTATTTCTTTTTTTGTTTTTCTTTCTTTTTTTTTTTTTTTTTGAGACGGAGTCTCGCTCTGTCGCCCAGGCTGGAGTGCGGTGGCGCAATCTTGGCTCACTGCAAGCTCCGCCTCCCGGGTTCACACCGTTCTTCTGCCTCAGCCTCCCAAGTAGCTGGGACTACAGGCGCCTGCCACCATACCTGGCTAATTTTTTTTTTGTATTTTTAGTAGAGATGGGGTTTCACCATGTTAGCCAGGATGGTCTCCATCTCCTGACCTTGTGATCCACCCGCCTCGGCCTCACAAAGTGCTGGGATTACAGGCGTGAGCCACCACGCCAGGCCTCTCCTTTTCTTATTTCTTAAACTCATTTAGTTAGGTTTCTGCCCCATCCCTCCACTCCCGTCAGAGCTACCAATGGTTATCAAACTGATGCACGGCAGTCACTTCTCAGTGCTCATCCTCCTCCACCTCCCAGCAGCATTTGATGCAGTGGTCAGATCACTCTCTTCTCTGTGGCCTCTCTTCTTTTGATGTCCGTCTCTTGGTTCTTAACTTCATTGGCTGCTTCTTGGCATCCTTTGTAGGATTCACTTTGTTTTCTTCAATTTCTTGATTGAACTCTGGGATCCTCCAACATTCAAACAAAATGTCTTTATTTATTTATTTATTGGATGTAGGAGGATCCCAGGGTTCAGGCCTCAACTCTTTCTCTTCACCACCTATACTCACTCTTAGTTTAATCCATCCAGTCCCATATTCAACAATGAATATGCTGATAATCCCCAACGTGTACTTCAGTCCAGACATTTCCCCTGAACACCATGTATATATTCAATTCCTGTCCAAAATGTCTACTTGGTTGGCATCTCAACTGAAATACATCCAAAATCAAATTTCTGACTTTTCCCACTCCTCATCTCCAATATTTCACTCTCCTTGCAACTTTATTTTAGTTACTTCAGCTGAAAACCTTGCCATCATCCTTAATTCTGCCCCCAATCTCTACCTGCCCCCTCCCTCTACCTGCCCCCTCCATGTAATGCATCAGCAATTCCTTTCGGCTCTACCTGACTGCCTCATACCACCCCCATAGCCACCACCCAGTCCCAAATCAACCACATCGCACCCAGAGACCTGCAGCAGCCTCCGCACTCTCTCCTTGTTCCATCCTCATTCCCCATCCTTTCATCACAGCAGGGTGAGTGATCCTTCCTAATATAAAAGTAGATCATGCTACACATTTGCCACAACTCATAGGATATATGCAACTCAAATGGTGACCCCTACTATGAAGAATGGATTTGAGTAGATAGTAACGTATCGGTATTGGTTCATCAATGATAAGAAATGTACCACACTCATATAAGATGTAAATAGCAGGCGGACTTGAGGAGAGTTGGTGTGTAGGAACTTTCTGTGCCTTTCCACCAATTTTTCTATAAACCTAAAACTGCTCAAAAAATTATCTTAATAGAAAAAAAGTAGATCACATCACTCCTCTGCTGTAAATCCTCCAGGGGCTTCCATCTCCTCATAGGGGAGAGAGGAACAAATCCCCTACAAGAAGAGCCCAGAAGAACTCCTGTGGTATTGACCTCCTATGAGCTCTAGAGCCTCAGCCTCATCTGTCTATGTCTCCCTCTCCCCTTCACTGTGTTCCAGCCACACTGGCCTCTTTGCTCTCCCTCAAACACAGCAAGCACCCTTCCCTGCCTCCCCCAACCTAGGGCTTAGCATTTACTCTTCCCATTGCTTGGAAGATGCTCACCAGATGTCTCCTTGCTGTCTTCAGATCTCACTTTGAAGTTTAGCTTCAGAGAAGTCCTCCCTTACCACTCCATGAAACATGGCACCTCCTCTCACTCTCTCTCCCTTTATGACGCTTTGTCCTTCTTCTCTGCATGTAGCACCATCTGACCTTTAGTAAGATTGTCACTGTATTTCCCTACGTGTCACTTCCTCAAAATTAAAAGAACAAAAAGTCCTGAAGTTTAGAACTGAATCACTTGGCCCTTTCTCCTCTTATCTCCTCCCAGCTCAAAGTTCTCGCATCTCTGTATAGCCAGCATCCTCTTGATCTGCAGTTGGACGTGACATGTTCCAGCCTTGGCACAAAGCTCTTGGTGATGTTAGCCTTCCTCTGGAAAACTGGCTTTGTTTGCCCACCATTGCCACTCTGTTTCCCATCACAGCAGTCTTTCCCTGGGCACTCAGGGAATCCTTGCCCTTCTTATACTGGGTGACTCTGTGAGGCTGATGTGTGCCACACTTCTTATAGAAAGTTCTTCAGTTTCCAGGTACTTTGACATCTTGCAGTGGAGGTGTCTACATGGTGAAAATGGAAATCTGGCATCTGCCCTCTCTGCCTTGCCCTGCTGGAGCCTGTCACCTGATGTGTCGTGCAATTTTGTTGTCTTTCTCCATCAGAATATAATCACCATGAGCACAGGAACTTTGTGCATTTTGCTTAATACTGTATCTTTGATGCCTAAAAAAATCCGGGTACTGATTTATGTTTAATTAATATTTGTTGATGTAGTGAATTACCAAAACAGAACGAATTAGAGTCCTTCCAGGCAGTCGGCCCTGGAAAGGCTCAGAAAGTCAGGAGTAGTAGGAGCTGGGTAGCCAGAGGATAAGAATAGCTCAGTCGCCATAATGATGCAGTTTGACAGAAAGAACTTCAGCATCTGTTGCTAAGGGGATGGCTAAACACCCATGTCACTCCAGCTGTGTTGTTCCTAAACAATAATGTATTTTCCAGCTGGTGATTCAGCCTCCCTGAGATCTGGCTTGTGGTGCACTTGAGGTTGCTTCCTGTTCATTACACTCTGTACACTTTCAAAAAGCCCTCATTAGCTGAATTAACCCAGCTACCTTTATTTGCAAACAGAAGGATCCAATTTATACAGAGAAGTAGAGAACTATCTTCATGCCAAGTCTAAAAATTTACTATCAGTTTAACATTTTTTACCTACTTGTATTCTTGTGGTTTGTTCTCTTTTCTTGACCACCTTCAATGTGTTCCAGGTTTCGAGGAATCAAAAACAACAGATGACAATGTTACCTCAAAATTTTTGATGTTATAAATAACATTTCTGCAAATAAATCTTTCTTTGCATCTCTGATCATTTTCTTAGTTTCTCTTTCTAACATAATAAAGCTATGAATCCTGATTACGCTCAAGTGTAAGCTAGGGTTTTTTATTTGTTTGTTTGTTTGTTTTGAGACGGAGTCTCACTCTGCTGACCAGGCTGGAGTGCAGTGGTGTGATCTTGGCTCACTGCAAGCTCCGCCTCCCGGGTTCATGCCATTCTCCTGCCTCAGCCTCCCGAGTAGCTGGGACTACAGGTGCCACATGCCCAGCTAATTTTTTTGTATTTTTAGTAGAGACGGGGTTTCACCATGTTAGCCAGGATGGTCTCGATCTCCTGACCTCGTGATCCACCTGCCTTGGCCTCCCAAAGTGCCAGGATTACAGGCAGGAGCCACCGCGCCCAGCCGGGTCTTTTTTTTTAATCCTAAATTATTTCTCAGACAAGAAGAAATCACTTATCGTTGCCTGCTTATGAATGTTTTTATTAGCAGCACTCTTTAAATTATAGTTCACCTTTGAATAGTGCCTTCATGCAGTTGAAAATCCATGTAGAACTTTTGGCTCCCCCAAAACTTAATAGTAGCCTCCTGTTGACTTGGAAGCCTTACTGAGAACCTAGATAATTGATTACAATATACTTCGTATATTATATGTACTATATAGTGTATTCTTACAATGAAGTAAGCTAGAGAAAAAGTGTTATTAAGCAAATCTTAAGGAAAATAAAATGTATTTATTAAGTAGAAGTGGATTATCATAAAGGTCTTCATCTTTGTTGTAGGCAGAGAGAAGGAGGAAGAGGAGGGCTTGGTTTTGCTGTGTCAGGGGTGGCTGAGGCGGAGGAAAATCTGTGTACAAGAAGACACCCACAGTTCAAACCTCTGTTGTTCAAGGATCAATTGTGCTTTATCTTTTAACAGCAAAGTGCTTTTGGAAGAAGATACATAAATTTAATACTTCTCAACCCTGGCCAGAATGTTGGGGGTGGGGGAGTTTAAGAAAATACTGATGATCAGATCCCACCTGAGACCAAGAATATCAGAATCTCTGGGGTGGTACTGGGCATTGGTATATTTTTTTAAGCTTCCTAGCTGTTACCAGTTCATATGGTTTGGATATTTGTCTCTTCCAAATCTCATGTTGAAATGCAATCCCCAGTGTTGGAGGTGGGGCCTGGTGGCAGGTGTTTGGATCATGAAAGCGGGTCCCTCATGAAAGGCTTGGTGTCCTCCCCATGGTAATGAGCGAAGTCTTGCTTTATTCATTCATGTGAGAACTGGTTCAAAAAGAGCTTGGCACCTCTCTTGCTCCCTCTTACCATGTAACACGCCTGCTCCCCCTTTGCCTTCCACCATGATGCAAGCTTCCTGAGGCCTCACCAGAAGCAGATGCTGGCACCATGCTTTGTGTACACCCTGCAGAACTATGAGCTAAATAAACCTCTGTTCTTTATAAATTACCCGCCCTCGGGTATTCCTTTATAGCAATGCAAAATGGACTAATACACCAGTGTAAAGCTAGGACAGACAGCCTCTGTCCCTAAATGACCTCAGTCCTTGCTAATTTTGTATATTTATAGAAGCCACTTTTCAGAGTCAGTGTCCAAGGAGCTAAAGAAATTTAACTTTGATTTTGTCATTATTCTTGGAGGTGTGGCTTCCTTCTCTTCTTATCAACCCATTCTCAGGAAACTGACAAACTCAGTCACACTGAGGTGTTAATGACTGATAACACTTCATGTGTTAGTTTTTTAACAGAATATCTCTTGCCCTGAACAGGAGGAGCCATGGGAGCCTTCTACATCCACTCCTCCTTTTCCACCATTCTGTGGGTGACCAGCTGCTTCCTGTAAGGCCTGTCCAGATTCCTGAGAGAAGCTTTAGGGCTTCTGGTCATAAAAATAGGGTGTTCCAAGGACATAAGCAGGGCAGTGAGCAGGGCAGTGTCCCTTTAATTTGCTGCTGGAATTGGGCAGCATCTGAGATAGGGACCTTTGAAATATTTATCTGCTTGTTATTTATCTGGGCAGGGTGCAGGGGAGAGGAAAGGTCCTGGGAACTCTACCCAGAGTCAGGGAGAACGCAGGGAAAACTTTGCTAAATTTGTTTTAATAACTTTTACTGTACTTTTTTATTGTAAAAGTAACAAATGATTACTAGAGAAATTTTGAAATATACAAAAAAGTGTAGAGAAGAAAGAAACCATCTATAATCCCACAATCCAGCGATAGCCAATGTTAACAGTTTGGCATATTTCCAGCTAGAGCTCCTTTTTAAGCACAGATACATGCGCTGTATAGAATTCTGTATAATGTTGCATCCTCTTCTTTTTCCCTTGACCGTTACAGCATAAGCACATTCCTATGTCATTAGAATTTCTCTTAAAACGTAATTTGGAATGGTTCCATAGTATTTCCTCGTTTGTTGTCTCACAATTTATTTAACTGATTTCCTATTGTTGGATATTTAGGTTATTTCCAAATTTTCATTTTATGAAGATAATGAGACTAGTAGCCGTCCACAGATCTGCTTGTATTTCTGCTTAATTTTTAGTTTAATCTTTGACCAGAAAGTCAACATGGTTTTGAGAAAAGTCTACCTTTTTTTGTTTTGCTTATTGTTTTTTTTAAAATGGAGGCAAATTTTATTTAATATAAAATTCACCATTTTAACTATTTTTAAGAGTATTTTTTGTGGCTTTTAGTACATTCACAATGTTGTGCAACCATCACCACCATCTAATTCCAGAACATTTTCGTCACCCCAAAAAGAAACCCTGTACCCATTAAGCAATCACTCCCCATTCCCCCTCCTCCCAGTCCCTGCTTTCTGCCTCTGTGAATTAAAGCACACTATTCTTGTTCTCAGGAATACCAGGATTCAAATCGTGGTTCACCGGCTGGCCAGGTTTATGACTGTAGGAAGTTACTTAGCCCTCTTCAGTCTTAGAATCTTCATGTGCAAAAACTGAGCTCTTGACAACTTAAATGAGATATAATATGGGAAAACTCATGGCATATAGTAGATGCAAAATAATTTTGAAAATTAAAACATTACAGCTAAACTGGACTTTTAGAAATAATATCATACTATCTACTCTACAGAGGAGGAAACTGAGGCCCAGAAGGAGTAAATAAGTGGTGTCTTCCCATTGTAACTATAATTGAGCTTATACCTAATTACTTTGCATGCTGTCCCAAGTATGCTACTACAATCCAATGTGCTCAATATATATAGCTATAGTTCAGTGTAGCTGCACTTGAGCTCTATCTACACTAGTTTGTATACATGCTTTGGAGTGACAATGCTCTGCTTTTTATGAAAAATACAATCCTCACTTCAAATGATTATAAATAGCCCTTGGGCCCAGAAGCCAACAGCTTGCAGAGGCACTGGGGATTCCAATGCAGCTGGTCTCAGATTAGTGTTTGGGAACCAGGCATCTGGTTACTGTTGTACCATTGTCTCTTTTTGTGTTCCCAAAACACCTACAAAGGTGCTAAATAAGCCAAAGGTGACAGTCTCTAAATGTCACTCCACAGATTGCTTATGAGTTAAAAAGGGAAAAGGGTCACTCTACAATGGATAAAGCCAGTGGAACCCACCTTAACAATGTGGACAAATTTGACATCACCAATAATGGGACAAACTGACATATTTGCCCCTGATGTGATGTACTGAGAAGGACATGAAATCACCTCTGTAATATTCTTCCCAAAAATGTCTGACCTTTTATCATGAGGATACATAATCAGGCAAATCCAGACTTAGTCTTCAAACAACTGGCCTGGGCTCTTCTAAACTGGCCATGATATGAAAGACAAAGAGGGCAAGGGAAATCTTAAAGATGAGATGATAGTAGAGGGGCTTGACATCTAGTACAATGTGTGATTCTGGACTAGATTGGGAATTTTAAAAAGAAAAAGGAACACGGTGAAACCCCGTCTCTACTAAAAAATACAAAAAACTAGCCGGGTGAGGTGGCGGGCGCCTGTAGTCCCAGCTACTTGGGAGGCTGAGGCAGGAGAATGGCATAAACCTGGGAGGCGGAGCTTGCCGTGAGCTGAGATCCGGCCACTGCACTCCAGCCCAGGCGACAGAGCAAGACTCCGTCTCAAAAAAAAAATAAGAAAGAGAAAGGAAAGTATTATGACAATTGGGGAAGTCTGAATATGGACCATGCATTAGATAATATTATACAATGTTTAGTTTCTCGAAGCCAATTGTGTTACGATTATGTAGGAACATGTCATTGTTATTGGGAGATAGACGCTGGATTATTTAGAAGTTAAGGATCATCATGTTTGTAATTTACTCTCACATCATTTAGCCAAAAAAAAGTGTGTGTGTGTGTGTGTGTGTGTGTGTGTGTGTGTGTGTGTGTGTGTAGGAAGAAAAGGAGATAAATGAAACGTGTAAACGTGTAAAATGCTAACAATATGTGAGTGTAAGGAATACAGATGTTCATCTTACTTGTCTTTAAACTTTCCTGGATTTGAAATTTTTTAACATAGCAAAGTTTGAGGAAAAATAAAATGATATCTAGCCCATAGAAATGTACTGTTTTAGCTTTACAGTGTTTAAAATTTGGAGGGACCAATATTTAAGCATCAAGGAATTTCACTTACAAATCTAATTTTCAACTTTTTAAGGAAAACTATCAGATCTGGCCACACAGCCCACGTTTTTGGCAGGATAGCAACTGGTGCTACTAAATGGTCTCTTTCTGCTTTAAAAGGTCCCCTGCCCCCACTGCAATCCCAGGCTCTTACACCCGTGGTATAGGAGCAGCATTTGGACCGAAAAGCTTTGAAGGTGGAGAATTTTACAGCAAGCTCTATATAGGGAAGGAGAAGATTCTGGATCAAAAGCCCTCAGAAACCTATAGAGCAGGTTGGGTTGCCAGTACAGCCAACCAAACCAGCATGACCTAACAACTTGACCACATTCCTCCTTCCAGACAGATGGCTTGCTAGGATGGGCGCTGAGCCTCCTCCTTTTGAGTGGGGACTACCCCAGAGTCTTACCCTTATCAGATGAGGGGCTTCCTGAGAGCAGAGACTGTAGACTTCTGGCCTTACTCCAGAAGAAGGTGTTTGTTAGGCACGCGTCTTTGACAGCAGACACTCAAATAACATTTTAGGAATCTTGACCACACCAACATCCATAGAGTACTCCTAACAAAGTGTTTCACTCAGAAGCATGTGGGTTATTGGTGACCAACCTATCACCATGGTGTCCATCATGGTAGCCAACCAATCATAGATCAAAGCAGGCTGGGGCAAGAGCAACACCTCATGTCTTTGCAGAAAATTTTGATACTTAATTGGCTAAGATGAATCCAATTAGGAGACACATACACCTGACCGACATGACATCATTTTAATGGGATAATGTCCTTGTCATTGGTGGAGGAAAAGAAAATGTCAATGCTGGTCTCAACTTCACCACTGACTCACTCTACAAGATTGAGTGAGGCACTTAACTCATCTGAACCCTCAGATGCCTCACTGATCAATTGGAGACAATTGTCTGTGCAGGCCCTTTTCACTGGGATGTTGTGATAAGGTAATAAGATATGTAGGAAGGACAATATGTTGAAAAATATTTAAAAATACTGAAATGATATTAATGTACTATTTGGGGACTGTGCTGTTATTTTTCCCCCCAGAGATATCTTCCCTACTTCAAGGTCATCTATTTTTTGTTTGTTTTGTTTTGTTTTGCTTGTTTGTTTTTTTTTGTCTGTTTGTTTTGTTTTGTTTTATCTCGCTTTACTTCAAACTTTCCCTCACCCTATCCTGGAGTTCTTAAAGCTCTCAGGAATGGCTTTTCTTGAAGACTCTGGCACCAAAACATACACAGATGAGGCCTGGACACTCAAGCCACATGACTCCCACAGGAGCAAGAATGGGCCTTATCTATCTCTGTCACTTTTGACAGATACGAAGAGGCTCTGCCCTGGATCTGGTGTTAAATAGGAGCTCAGTTTGTGTTTGTTGAGTGAATAAGTGCATAACTCAGGAATATGGGATGGACTGTACCTGAGGAGGGCTCAGTTGGGGAAGGGAGGAGGTGGGATGGGTACCAGCAGCCAAGTTTCTCTGCACAGCACGATGGCCCAGGGAGCAGAGAGGAGGGGCCTAGGTTTGGGGCTAAAGGAGAGAGAGACCTGCTTGATTATGTGGAGGAACTTCTGGCTTGGCCAACGTCCCCCCTCTCTCACACCTCAGTGATGTAGGAGCCAGTTGGGTAGTGTAAATGGATTAATAATGGTCTATAGCCAGCAGGGCTGAGACTCCATGCCTCACCTGCCACCTGGCAGGACAGTCTCAAAAGCCACTGCGTTCTCAAATTCACCAGATGAAAGGAAAACAACTTCACTTTAAAGCTGCCCAATGTCACTCTCTGGGTTTGTTTTACATTTCTTTGGTGCAGGAAGGCTTTGGTGTTCTGCCTCCGTACAAAAATCCAACTAACTGGATTCAGCTTTGCAAACAATAGATTGATGGCCAGGTGCAGTAGCTCATACCTGTAATCCCAGCACTTTGGGAGACTGAGGCAGGAGGATCGCTGGAGCCAGGAATTCAAGATCCTGTCTCTCTACAAATGAAATGAAATGAAATGAAATGAAATGAAATGAAATAAGCTGTTCGTGGTAGAGTCTGTCTGAAGTCCTAGCTACTCAGGAGGCTGAGACAGGAGGATCACTTGAGCCCAGGAGTTCAAGGTTACAGTAAACTATGATCGTGCCACTGAGTTCTAAAACAGGCAACAGAGCAAGATGAAAAGAAAAAAAAAAAAAAGAAGAAGAAGAAAGAAACAGAAAAGAAAACAGTAGATTAAGGAAGGTGAAGTGGCCCACTGCTCTGAAAGCAACCATTCTCAATCCTGTAAAACTGGGTGTTTTTGACATCCAGAAAATGCCAGGTACTGTGTTGGACTCTAGAGATGGAGATTAAAAAAAAAAAAGACTTTCATACCCTCAAACCACTTCTAGTGACAAGAAAAGAGGCAAAAAAATGGACAAGTGAATGAGTGGTCAGTGTCGGGCTTGGAGAAGAACCAGGTGCGGCAGAAGCCCGGTGGAGGCAGTCCTAACCCAGCCACCAGAGGACAGCTGGAGGCCTGTGGGAGCCGTGGAAGGGGGGGAAAAGGGCATTAGACAGTGGTTGTTCAAAATCAGCCACTTTTTAAAAAGAACCATTTATGTGTGTGTGTGTGTAGATATATATCCATGATAAAAATCATTACATAACACAATTGTTGCTTCTAATCCTAAACTCAAATGCTTCAAACACACAAGGAGTTGGGAAGATGTGATAGAAAGATGTGATTTGTGTAGGTATGCATGCAGAATTACAAAATAAGTCCTTCTCTCCTCAAATTATGACAGCTCCCCTCCTGCATGAAGCCCTCTTTGACTCCCTCCAATGTGATTCCTTCTCTTCAGCAACCCTAGAGCCCCCATTCTGCTCCTCACCTGTGATAAGAGGTGTTAGTCATTTTTATATTAGTTATTTTTATCATTTAGCAAGTACTTTCTAAGAGCCTGCCACGTGCCAGGTGCTGTCTCTAGTGTCTAACACAGTGCCTGGCATTTTCTGAATGTCAAAAACACCCAGTTTCACAGGATTGAGCACGGTTGCTTTCAGAGCCACTTGAGAAACAGTTTGGCAGTTTCATATAAAGTTAAACATGCACTTACCAGATGATCCAGCGATCCTACTTCAAGGTATTTACCCTGGAGAAATGAAAATTTGTGTTCACACAAAAACCTGTGTATGGATGCTTGTAGTAGCTTCATTTATAATTGCTAAACTAAACCCAGATGTCCTTCAACCAGAAAATGGACCAACAACAGTGGCACATCCATACAATGGGTGAAATGCTACTCAGCCATAAAAAGGAACAAAGTATTGATTCAAACAACAACATGGCTGAATCTTAAATGTATTTAGTAAACCAAAGAAGCCAGAACCAAGAGGCTCCATATTGTGTGATTCCATTTATGTGACATTCTGGGAAAGGCAAAACTAGAGGGGTGGTGAACAGATGAGTGGTTGTCAGAGGTCGGGAGGAGTTAATGACAAAGAGGCAACATGAGGAATCTGGGGATGATGGACCTGTTCTGTATCTTGGCTGGTGGTGACACACTACTCTATGCATTGGTCAAAACTCTTAGAACTATACATTAAAAAGAATGAATTTTACAGTACGTAAAATTTAAAGATCAGTTAAGGTGTGGAGTGAACTCAAATCAGGACACAAACTAACAAATGAACCTAACTATAAGTGAATAACATTACCACACTGATGGGGGTGGTGAAGAAAAGAACTAATCTAAGTAAGCGAGCAGTGTTTTGACTGGGAATTGCAAGGTTAAAGAAAAATGAACTATGCACAAATAATGTAGTCAGTAAATTTGTTTCTCATGAGGACACGTATTAGTAATTCTGAAAATGGATATGCTTGGGTTGAACAATAAGTAAATATACTATGAATAAGAACAGCCCAATTTCCCCCACCAGAGAAAGAAGTTACAAATAAAAACAAAGGGAAGGGTCGAATGAACTCTATTACTGGATTGGATGCAAAAGTGTCACCATGAACTCATGTGTGTTTACGGTAAAATACACGCAACATAAGATTTACCTTTTTAACCTTTTAAATTGAACAATTCAGTGACATTAATCCCATTCACAACATTGTGCAACCATCACCCCCATCCAGTTTGGGAACTTTTTCATCATCCCAAACACAAACTCTGTAACCATGAAACAGTAATTCCCCATTCCTCGACCCTTCCCACCCCTCAGTAATCTCTGTGAATATGCCTATTCTTGTGCTTCAAATAAGTGGAATCTTACGCTATTTGTCATTCTGTGTCTCACTGATTTCACTTAGCATACTGTCTAGCTTCATCTGTGTTATAGCATATATCCAAATTTCCTTCCTTTTTGAGGCTGGATAATATTTCATTGTACTATATATCACATTTTGTTTATTCATCTGTTTATGGACACTAATGGTCTTTTAATATATATATAGAGAAATAGCTACAAAAATAAATATAGATACATGTATATTTACATATTAGTGCACATACATAGAAATCTTATCTCGGCTGGGCACAGTGGTTCATATCTATAATCCCAGCACTTTAGGAGGCCAAGGGAGATGGACCACTTGAGTTCAGGATTATAAGACCAGCCTGGGAAACATGGTGAAATGCTGTCTCTACAAAATATACAAAACTTAGCTGGGCGTGGTGGTGTGCACATGTAGTCCCAGCTACTTGGGGGCTGAGGCAGGAAGATTGCTTGAACCCAGAAGGTTGAGGCTGCAGTGAGCCATGTTCATGCCACTGCACTCCAGCCTGAGCAACAAAGTGAGACCCTGTCTCTTGGAAAAAAAATAATTATATATATATCCTATCTCTGTCTGCTGAAAGAGCCTAGAAGCAATAGCATCCCAGTGGCAATGAGCACACCAACTCCCACAGGTTTGTTTAAAATATCATTCTCGAATAAGAGAAACCAGGGAGAAGTAGATGATTCCAGGTCATGGGCAGGGAAAATGCAAGATGATCCTGAAGCATCTTGTGGCGCCAGAAAGATGTGAGGCAATATGAAAGAGCTCCCAATAGCCAAGGCTGGAACAATGGGAGGAATAAGATAAATAATGGTAATAATAATATTATTAGATTATAACCATAGAAATATCCATAAGTTTATTCTGATATAAAGAAATAATTGGAGAAATAAAGAAGTGGGAAGGAAAAGAATCTCTTCCTTTCAGAAGAATTTCAACTAATAAATGTGGAAGGAATGAAGGAAATAGAAAAATCACCATTAGAACACTACAGTAATAATATCGAAGGCAAGATCCACAATAGATATTAAAATTAAGGGGCAAAAATTTGGGATGAAAGATATTTGCAAAGTGTCTTTCTCCAAATATTTATTAACTACAAAGGTTAAAATTGTAGCTTGACAGTAGGGAAACCCAGCAGACACCACCTCAACCAATTCTCAAAGTTAACATCATCCTGTAGCCCCTGGTATGACAGACTCAGAAGAACACATTGGCTCTATGCTATTCTTGCCAAAAATCTATAACCACAAGAGAAACATCAGAAAACCTTACACAAACCCAAACTGAGGGACATTCTACGAAATGTTCCAGTCATGAAAAACAACGAAAAACAGAAACTACCACAGACTGGGCCAAGAGACTAAAACGACAGGACAACTGAATACAATGTGGGATCCTGGCTTGGATCCCAGAACAGAAAAAGGATATTAGTGGGAAAACTAGCGGAAATCCAAATAAAGGCCATAGTTTGGTTAGTAGTATTGTGCCAATATTGCTATCTTAGTTTTGATCATTGTCGTATAATGATTATACAAGATATTAACATTAGGAGAAACTAGAAGAATGTATGAACACTCTCTTTTTGCAACTTTTCTATAAGTTTAAAATTATCTCAAAATAATACATTTTAAAAAGAAGGAGTAAATGCTTTGCTGCTCTCTGTATGTTTTTCAAATATACATAGTACATTAGTAAAGTGGTATAAATGTATTAATTTATAAAGTAATAACTACGACATACTGGTGGTATGTGTGCTAAGATATTTAACAGTGGGAGTTCATGGTTAAAAAGGTTTGAAGACCACTCTTCTTCAGCACAAGCAAGAAGTTCTAGACATACTTAGTGTAGTCAAGCTCACATACAGCCAGAAAGTGAAATAGTGGCTCCAGGGTCTGGAGGAGGAGGGAATGGGGAATTTTTGGTCAATGGGTGAAGAGTTTCAGTTTTGCAGCATGAAAAGAGTTCTGTAGATAGAGGCGGGTGATGTTGTGCAACAATGTAAATATTCTTAATGTCACTGAATTAGACACTTAGAATGGTTAAAATGGTAATTTTACAAGTATCCTATCACAATTTTAAAAAGAAAAACAGGACTGCAGAGTTTATCACTCAGCTCTGCCCTATCTCAGTTTTACATGTTTCTTGCAGGTTAGATTTTGCTTCCCACAGGCTTCACGTGATCTAGGTCTGGAATACACCTTGTTCTGGAAGGCATGGCACCAGGCTGAGATCAGTTTATGCTTAGTCCATAGATAGAGATTGACAGGAGTTGGGAAAGGTCAGAGTGCACAAAGGAAAACTTACCACTTGTGTTCATTTGGAGGAAACTATTAACAAGGTTTCAATGAAGATTATCTCAGTCTCCCAGAGACAAGACAAGCTTCCCTCAGGTCTTTGAAGCCTGGCGACTCCAGGCTCAGATGTAACGTGGGAGACGCATGCTCCTTCTCCATCCTCCTTGGCCATCTTCCTGAGGGCACTCAGCCCAGGCTATAGGTGTTCCTTGGTTCTGTGATATCTTCCTACCTGATTTATGTTTAACCGATTTGGATTTGTCATGAACCCATCTGTAGAGGCAAGGTTATGCCATGGTAATGAACAATCCCCAACATCAATGGTTTCAAACATCAGAGGTTTATTTCTTGCTCACTCTGCACATCTACCATAGGTTGGCTGGGGATTCTCTGTGCTGTCATCCCTGTGGATCCAGGATGATGCCACAGCCACTTTCCAGAATGTTGTGGTGACCATGGGAGCTGGCTCTTGGAGTCTTTGCCTGGAAATGACCCAGGTTGTTTCTGTGCACATTTCATTGGTTAAAGTGTGTTACAGCCAAGCATGATTTAAAGTAGATAAGAATTTCTAATCCTCATGTTATCTATTATTGATGAACAATAATATAGTCCACCACTCTTGTACTTTCCCTGCAACATTTCCCTACTCCCAAGGGGAATAAGTTTTGGGGCTGGAGAGAATGGCATCCCCACTCCCAGCCCACCCCCACCCCACACACCCTATATCACTGAAAAAAATCCTTAGTGCCTCTGCCTCCTGGAGGTAAGGCCACAAAGTCCAATTAAGATTGTTTGTTTTGGGTTTAGAGGTCTCTGTTGCTACCCTGGGAGCAACAGAGACCTCTAAACCCAAAACAAATTTAGTTCTATTTGCATGCTCCAGGCTGAGTCCATCCAGATGGTTGTGAGGGTCCCACCCTAATCCTTCTGGGAGAGGACTCATGGCCATTGATGAAGAGCATTTGTGGGCTGCCCACTGTGGCCCCATGTGACTCACTGGTTTCCCAGAAGCTAATCAGCCACTGGTGATTAGTGATTCTCCAGCCCTTTTCCCCTCTATCCCTACTGGGAATCCGTAGCTGAATCAGGAGCTGCAATCCCGGAAGATTAGGAGAATCCCTATCCATTATTTGCATTTTTAAAGGCAACAGCACTAGTGAATTTTTTCCCCTTGTTTTTCTTTTAAGATAATGTAATGTAATCCTTATTTTAAGATTGAACCCTTAGCAACAGAACACATGGGAGGGTGCAGTGGGTGCAATGTGTCCGTATGTATGCATAATTTCTGTGGTTTAGCTGGGTTTTACCTTACACTGATTTAACAAATTATTCACTTCCTATACAACTTCACTGCATTCTTAAAATAACCAATACACATTGTGCATTTAAAATACTAAATTGTCTCATAAAAATCCAACTTACACCCAACTTTTTGGGAGCATTGTTCCTTCATAAAGCAAAACATTACTTTGTTGATGTTTCTCAGCAAATTCCTAGAACTACAGACAATATGGAAATGGAAAGTCTTGGATATAACAATTGGAATATTTGTGACTTGCCCAAAACTTGCTTCCTTTTAGGATAGGGGATTTCTAGCACGGAGGAAACAGATTCATATATTTGTTCAACAGACGTTTGTTTGACTGAGTGTCTTCTAAGCTGAGCACTCTGCTAAGTACCCTAGAAGATAGAAGGAGCGATTAGCACCCATCTCTCTCTGCTAGGAGTTTACAGTGTGGGTGAAGGATCACATTTCACTTGCAGGACATCCTTCCTAGAGAAGTATTTTCCTACCCAAAGACCCAGTGAGGAAAGTGAGACCTAGAGAGATTAGGGCTCTGGCCCCAGCCCACACAGCCCCTGGCTGAAATCTCCTTGTGTCCAGCTCCATACTTAATTCCACTGGACAGGTCCCTATACAGATGGGAGCTGCAAATGCAGCCTTTACCTGACAAACAATCCCTACCCTTTTCTCCCAGGCACACATCCCCTTGAAAGTTATCCTTGGCAGATAGGACTCTCTCCACCATTCCTGTGGCCTCCCAGGACCCAGCCCTGCCAAAGGACAGGCTGTGGACCCAAATCAGTTAGGCACATGGAGCATCTAAGCTCAGGTTTCTCTATTTGCTTAAATTAATCCTTTGTTATTGTTCGACATTAATGTCTTATTAAATCAGGGTGGGCCTTCATTAGCATGTGAATGCTGGTAAGGGTTGGCAGAGCTGGGCATAATTGTGCTCTGGGTACAGAAGTCAGCATCTTAGTTTGCCAAGATGGGTGTGGTGGCAGCGGCAGTAGCCTGGAGCAGTCTTTCAGGATGTGGGAGATCTTGTCCATCACATAGCCAGGAGGTGATGGGACTGTCCTGGCTGAGAAAGGCTGCTGGAAAAAGTTGGTCCCTCCTTTACAGTCAAATCACATGATTCCCCCAAAGGGAAGGCGATTCTAATGTTAATGGTGCGATACTAATGAATTGAGAAATTTCTCCAAACCTGACCTGCCATTTGGTGTCAAGACCTCTTCTGTGGAAGTTCTAAGAAGAGGTTGGGAAGATAAGCTGGGCTCCCCTGGAGGCTGATCTGAGGCCCCCAAAACTTCTGCAAGAGCCTTTGGGGAGCCAATCATCTTAGAAAGCCAGTGAGAGTGCACACAGCCCCACCCACGTAGGGGGCTAATGCCTTTTGAATCCCTGCAGAAGGCAGCCACCTTGAGCGCAGAGGTGCTGGATGAGGCAAACTGGCTGATGTGGTACTTCTTTGGGATTCCTGTTTTACTCCTTGAAGGGTTATGGCTCTAAACATAAACACCCCTGCGGTTATAGTTTAGAGTTTAAAGAAGTGGTCTAACCAGCGTAGTCCCCCTGGGCAGGATGTTATTTAAGCTACATGGTTTTTTCTTTCTTTCTTTCTTTTTTTTTTTTTTGAGACAGAGTCTCGCTCTGTTGCCAGGCTAGAGTGCAGTGGTGCGATCTCGGCTCACTGCAACCTCCAACTTCCTGGTTCAAGCAATTCTCTTGCCTCAGCCTCTGAAGTAGCTGGGACTACAGGTGCATGCCACCACACCTGGCTAATTTTTGTATTTTTAGTAGAGACGGGGTTTCACCATGTTGGCCAGGATGGTCTTGATGTCCTGACCTCATGATCCGCCCGCGTCAGGCTCCCAAAGTGCTGGGATTACAGGTGTGAGCCACCGCGCTTGGCCACCACATGGTTTTTCTAATGCTTCCATGTATTCCCTCTCATCGGGCCTCCGCTGTATCTGCTCACCTTCTTTAGAGTGTCTCCCACAGAAATACTGTCTCCCCTCTCTTTCTGTACTTTGTTCATTCCTCAATTCCAGGCAGCACAAACGACTTGCCTCTAGTTGAGAATGTTGAAGGCATTCTCTTCATCTTGCATTTCTCGTTTTAAAGTAGATAAGAAATTCTAATCCTCATGCTATCTATTATTGGTGAACAATAACATAATCTACCACTCTTGTACTTTCCCTGCAACATTTCCCTACTCCCGAGGGGAGTAAGTTTTGGGACTGGAGAGAATGGCATCCCCACTCCCCGCCCACCCCCACCCCACACACCCCACACCACTGAAAAAATCCTTAATGCCTCTGCCTCCTGGAGGTAAGGCCGCAAAGCCCATTGCACAGATCATTTCCAGCTGGTAGCATAGTGCCAAGCACCAAGTGGCTGCTCAGAGGGTTTCAGAATTGACTAGAATGCTTCCCCCGAGAGATTTGATGGATTCTGTCAGTGGCTGCTTTCCAACTCCCCTGGGAGCCAGTTCCTAATCCAAATTCTTTACCCCAGATCTCAACCTTCTTTCCCTTAGAAATAAATTACTAGAGATGAAGGACAGCATCTTCCTTAGCCTTTGGTTTCATTGAGGAGGGAATTATCTGTGCACTCCTGGCAGGTTACTCCACCATGCCTGACACCTGACAGAGGTGAACTGTGGTAGTGACTGAGTGAACAGTTTGGGAATGGATCAGGACCCAGTTGGGTGTGCCTCACAGCAGGTAGTTTGCACTCTAAGCTGCTCTGATAGGGGTAGGGGTAAAGGATGTACCAACTGGGGAAGGCCTATAGCAGGTTGGGGGTCTGCTGAAGCTGGTCTTCTCAAGGGCCCCCTTGGAAAGTCCCTGGTCCTCAGCAGCTCAGTCCATAACAGAGCCAACATCTTTCCATCCATCTACTGATTCTATATTTTAGAACTTTGGGCCTGGCACAGTGGTTCACACCTGTAACCCCAACATTTTGGAAGATGGAGGTGGGAGGATTGTTTGAGGTCAGCACTTCAAGACCAGCCTGGGCAACATAGTGAGACCCTTGTCCCTATAAAAAAATTTAAAAATAGCCAGGTATGGTTGGCGTGCATCTGTAGTCCCATCTACTCAGGAGGCTGAGGTGAGAGGATCACTTGACCCCAGGAGATAGAGGCTGCAGTGAGCTATGATCATGCCACTGCATTCCAGCCTAGGCAACGGAGTGAGGTTCTATCTCCAAAAAAAGAAAAAATCAGAATTTGGATGGGGAAAACATGATTGTTATGTATCAACCTCCTCAGGCTCCAACAGGCCCAGAAAGAAACTTAAGAGGCATTTTTAAGAACTGTTTTGGGGCCCAGAGGCACATGGGAAGCTGGGTGCCCAGGGTCTGGAAGCCTGTTTTACAGAGTGGCTATCTGGGTCTCTAAATCTGTTCTTGGTTGCTTTTTCTCCTTAGGGCCTCTTGACACATGCAGACGCTTGGCTGAGTCCCGGAAGCTTCAGTGTTGACTTAAACACTGTTCTCAGCCCGGTGTAACTACCCAGGGTCAAAATGAGTCAGCAGGCACCCCAGGCCCTCATTCATTTTCCACAGTCTCCAGAAGGAAATCTGGGCAGACAGGGAGGTATCAAGGAGCCACCAGGGAGCTGGGCTGAATTCTGGGTAAGACAGGAAGGACAATGAGGTGTCTCAGGAAGAAAGTCAGGACACCCCCAGCACCCATTCTCCCTTTGTAATTAGAGCCCCCACCCATCTAGCTCTCTGGAGATCAGGAGTACTGGCCAACACTTCCTGTTTAGAACAAGCATTTGCTATAGCTGAACTTTGTCTCCAACCCCTGAAATGGGTACATAGGAAGGGGCACCCTGAAGCTGAATAAAACATGTATCTTAGGGATTTAAGTCAGGCTAAACTTTCAGTGTGTACTTCCTGAGCCAATTGTGGAGAATTCTTAGCTTTCCGTTTCCCTGAGGAGTTAACACTTGACAACTTTCACGAAGGAGTGATTGGAAAAACACTGCTCTAAAGAAGTCTTGAAATTTCTGGGCCCAGTGTGAGCCCCAAATTAAACAATTCTAGTAGGTCACTCTATCTTTAACCGGCTCAACTCTATGACCCAGATGGAGGGAGGGAGCTGCCTACCTTGGGGACGTTCCTGCCTTATTCAGAATTCAGACCAGCTCCCTGGTGGCTCCTTGATAACTCCCCATCTGCCCAGAGATTTCCTTCAGGAGACTGGAAAATGAATGAGGACCTGGGGTGTCTCCTGACTCATTTTGACCCTGGGTAGTTACACCGGGCTGAGGACAGTGTCTAAGTCAACACTGAACTTCTAGGACTCAGCCAGGCATCTATACATGTCAAGAGCCCTAAGTAACTGGCACTGGGTGATTTTACAACTTGGTTAAACCTAAGTTGTCACTTCCATGGCTAGTGGATTGATCATTTACCAATCTTTAAAGAAGAGTTCTGTCAAGCAAACGTAACCAATCCTTCTCTGATATGTCAGACATATTTCAGGATCTCTTGGGGTTTCAGAGTACTCTTGGAACTATCATTCCCATTGCACAAATCTGTCCACTAAGAGAGTAGGAAGTTTATGGGAGGAGCTAGGGCATTTAGTCTAGAGAAAGGATGACTCAGTCTACAAATACAGGAAGGGCCAGACAAATTTGGTCTCTCCCAGAGAGCAGAACCATGTCCAATAGATGGAGGGAGGGAGCTGCCTGCCTTGGGGATGTTCAAAGAAAGACTATATATGCATCAGCTAGGATGCAGAGAGGGAGTGTTTATGTCTCCCATGAGGGCTGGTTTCCAAGACACTCCCACCTGTTATAGACTGTGTTCCCCCGAAATGTATATGTTGAAGCTGTAACCCTCAATGTGATGGGGTTAGGGAGCAGGACCTTTGGGAGGTGATGAGGTATCAATGAGGTCATGCGGATGGAGTCTCCATGATGAGGTTAGTGCCCTTATAAAAACGGGATGAGATACCAGAGCTTCCCAGCCTCCAGAACTGTGAGAAATAAATGTCTTTGGTTTAAACCACCCAGTCTAGGGTATTTTGTTACAGCAGCAGGACTGGCTAGGCTAGCACCCATGAGTGATGGGGCTGAGTCTACACCAACCTTATGAGATACCCTGAACATTATAAAAAAGAAAGAAAATGTGCTCCTTTGTCTCCTCCCAAAAGCAGGCAAAAAATTCCTATGGTTTGTACTTTCATTGAATTATGGATAAACGGGAATCTGACAAATCTTCATGTGCTTTCCTGGGATCTGGAAGGTGCTATTTAGCGATGGCCTGGGGGCAGAGGTATTCTGGCCTTCACTGTATCTTATGAGTCCATGAGTATCCTCAAAAATCCCCCACTTGGAGATTGTAGTGACAGGTAGAAACCCAAATTACCAGGAGGTGACATTGGCTGGACCACTACTGCCAGAGACCACCTCTCAGGTTTTCTTCTTTTCTGTTCATCCAACTTCTCCACCATCTAATTCATGTGGCAACAATTGAGGTCTAGGTCAGAGGCAAAAAATAAAACATTCGGGAAGCCAAGGAAGAAAGGCAGGCCCTTTAAGTGGGAAGAGCAGGTGGCTCTCTGCATGGTGAGCCTTGAGAGACACTTACAAAGTGCCTTTGTCCCCACTCCCACCCTATCCATACTCCCTGACCCCTCATTCTGCAAAGCTCTGCCCCACTACACTGCCATGGTGCTTTGGTTTACTGACTGGTTATACAGCAACACCAAGGCTGGATCCAGGGTGTTCATTAATTCAGCAAAGTTCGAAGTAGTCATCATAGAAAAAAATATATGAATATTGTTGATTCATATATTTATTTGCATTCTTCCTTATGTTCTTCGTTATGTTTCCTTTATTTTTAACCTTGAAGTGTTTTAAAGTTACACAAAAGTGAAAAGAACAATATAACCAGTACCCATATTTTCACCACCTAAAACAGGCCTTCTTTCTCTCATTTGCTTCTAATCACTTTATTTTGCAATAAATAAACATTTCAGATAGAGCTAAGTGTCCTTGTGTTCATGCCCCAATCCTACTCTTACATATCTGTTTGTATCTCTTTCTTTTTATATAAATAAATATAATTATAAAATTATGAATGGGTACCGGGACACTGGGATATTTTCAGTGCTTGGGACCCTGTTTAGGAAGACTCTGGGGTCCAGGAGAGACCTGTCATTCAGCAGTGAGGCGACCCGCCCCCTGGGCTTGTGCCCAGCAGCCAGTAGGGCCTTGTGAACTCAAGTTCTCTCTCCTTCTCCAGGCGGGCAAGGCAAGGCAGGGTAGGGCTGCTTCCTAGAAAGCTCCACCCAGGCTTCCCCGGCTGGCTGGGGGGAGGTGTTTCCGGGACGCAAGACCCCAGCAGCCTGGCAGGGCTGTCCCGCGGAGGAAGTGCTTTATTCTCCGAGTGGCACGTTCGCCCCAGGCCGTGCCAAGTGCCCCACTGGGCGGCAGGGAGTAAGTGGAACCCGCGCCACTCTGGGGGGCCCAACTAGGCCTTGGGGTTTGCAGGGAAACCCGAGGGCACTCACTTGCTGGAGCTCTAATGATGGTAGCATTTCTTACACACATGCATACGTCTTACAGCTCTGTGCTGGGCACTGGAATTACAAAGACGGTTTCTTCCTTCATTCATTTGTTCCACAGATAGTCATTGAGCCTCTACCTGTGCCAGGCACAGTTCTAGGTATAGGGGAAACAGCTGGGGTACAAAATATATAAAGATCTTTGCTCCCCTGGAGTCACATTCCCCAGAGACAGACAATGAGTAATAGACATAAGAAGTGAGCATATTCTGCTGTAGATGTTAAGTGCTATGGAAAGAAAGGAAGAGGATAGCAGGGTCGGGGAAATTAATAATAGAGGGGGGAGTGGGGAGAGAGTTGCCAAATTAGGTCTCTGGGGGAAGAGCATTCTAGGTAGAAGAAACAGAGCATGCAAAACCCTGACATGGGAACCCGCCTGGTAGAATGTGATTTATGCAGAGATGGTTTTCTCCCTCAGACACTTGTGCCTCATCTGGACTCCCTAAGCTCCCCTAGAGGAAAACATGTAAAACTTCCCCAAGGCAGGTCCAACAGTGAGTGGCCACATCTGAGCTCCAATGGCTACTATGATCTACAGGATAAAATTTATACACCTTGGGACACCCACAGGTATCCTCATTACCTGGACCTTGTGTATCGCTCCAGTTCCATTTCCCACCCGTTTCTACTTTCTCCCCTACAGCTTGACCCGTGACTTGTGGTTCTGTAGTTGCACCATGATGCTTTAGTCCTTGGCTCAGAGCATCTCCTGGAATGCAATAAATGTACTTTGCTCCTACCTGCATTTACCCGACAAGCCCTTTCTCTTCCTTTAAGACTGTTCAACATCACCTCCTCTGTGAAGCCTGTTTTCATTTCCCACTGAACATTCCAGCCGCATCCTCTGCTTGTTTGACACCTGGCACAGATCTCAGCCGGCAAGTGTCTGGCTACATTGCAGCCATGTATTGACTTGTCTGTGGCCCCACTGGATGTGGTTCTGTCTCCCTCACCTCTGTGTCCTCAGCATCCAGCATCTGCCTCGTGCAAAGTAGGTCCTCAAGAAAGACATGCTAGGTGACCGAGTGGGCAGTGCTTGGTTGCTTTGGGCCCCTGAGAGGGCCCTGGAGGCCTGCACCACGCAGCACCTGGCCCGTCTTGAGCTATTTAACAGACTGTATTCACAGCTGTTAACTCCCGGGACACGGATTTCCTGTGGGTGAGGGACTGGTGGGGAGAAAGGCCCTCCTTTTAACCACAGAAAATGGCAGGCTTGGGGGCATTGTTATCCAAGAGAATAGGAGGAGCCGCCCTTCTCCCTGACCCCACCCTTGCCCTGGGTGCCAGTCTGTACTGGTGCACAACTCCTGGAAACCCTGGTCAGAAATGTGCTTCCTCTCCCTCCCCCAGAGACTCTGAGCACTCCTGGGGCAGTGGCGCCTCAGCTGCTGAGACCAAGGTATACAAAGAGTGTGCTGGGCTAGCAGATTGGCCACCACTCAGCCCCCAAGGCCTGCCCAGTCTTCCCTTGAAAGTCCTTTGCCACTGCGCCTTTTCTTCCCATTCCCACCTCCACCGTCCTAATCCATGCTCCTGGCATCTCACCTGGATGGTATGAATGTCTCTGACTCACCACTTTGTCTATAATCCCTACCAGTTCCTACTATCTCCTGCCAATGTTTAGAATCACCTTCAGATACCTCTTTTCAAAGTCACCTCTGTTTGGAAATTTGCAGGTGCCTCTCATTGTCCAAAGGACAAAGTCTGGACACTCAAACCTGGCATCCTTAGTCCTTTGCAAACTGACCCCAACTCCCTTGCGTGTACTTTTCCCCACTCCTCTCCTTCACCAACCTCCTTCCAACAGTCTACACGCTGTCCCTCAAATGTCCCAGCTCTGTGCTTTACCTGTCCTGAAAGCCTTTCCCAGCCCTCTGTGGCAGTCCAGCTCTAACAATCCTTCTGCACTCCCAGACAGTCCTGGCTCAACCCATGTTTGAGCTCTGTGTCCTTTGTGCTTACACCTCTACAACAGTTATTTGATAACCAATTGGAAGGTCAATCTTGAAAACTTTTAAGATCCCTTCAGTCCTGCAGTTCTATGCTACCATATGTTTTTGCTGTTATTTTTCACAAGTCTGTCTTAGTTCTCCATTTACAGAGTAAGAAACCTGAGGACCAGACCTTGCCTCGTATCGGTCTGCATTTTCTGTGATATAGTAGTGCCTGGCACAGGGTAGCCTCAGTATGGGTTTACAAATGGAAAATTCCAGACCCCCATCCCCAGGTATGTCCATTCTCAGTAGTTCCCTGTTCAGTTCCCTTATGCAGGGGCTCCCACATACATGCCTTCTGAAGGGGAGCTGATAAATATATACATATCAATATGTGCATATTAATATGTTTGTCCTCCAAAGGGAATCTGCATCATGAAGGGTATCTTGAAAGAACATTCAGCTTTACTGGTGGGATGCCAGTTATCAGCGAAGGCGAAATGCTTGGCGTAGGAACCTTCCTTAGAGCCAACTCCCTACCTTCTTTCCCTGGATGTTCTGCTGGCTCTAGACTGGGGGGACAGAAAGAGGAGAAAAAAATCATTTACAAGGAAACTCCCTCTCACTCCTTCACTCTATGCAAACTTTACCTCCCTAGATGTCATCCTGAGAAGAAACCCTTAATATAGGTTGTCAGGGTGAAGGGAAGGAGGGATCATCCCTGTTCCTCCATCACTAGTCAGCAAGGCTGCCTCAGCTCCAGCTGGCACCATGCCTTGAAGGAAGGAGCTAGCTCAGTCCTCCTGGGCCAACAGACCTGCTGAGAAGACAAATGTTACTCGAGTAAAAGAGAGTGAGACAGACTGTCAATGGCACATAGGGTTCAGAGCAAGAAAGATGTGTGCAGGAAAGAAGAGGGAGGTGGAAACAAACCTGCATTTATTTGAACATCTGTTATATGCCAGGCACTGTGCTGGTCACAATCATCATCTAATGTTCTCAACAATCTTGATAATTGTCCTTAGCTCCATTCTCCAACACAGAAGTTCATTTCTTCTCAGACTCTTTCTCCATTGTTCTTTTTCCTGTTTTTTAAAATAAGCTCATAAAGTATTGATAGTCATTATATAGTATATAAAAGAATATAAAAGTATATGGAAGAAAATAAAAATCATATGTAATCCCATGCCCAAGATAAATCATTGCTAGCATTAAGTGTGTGCATTCTAGGTTTTAAAATTCATTTTAAACATATATTTAAAATATGTCTATACAATTTTCTGTTCTTCTTTTAATGACTTTTATGACACAAATATTTCCATGTCATTAAAATTTCTAAAAAGCATCTTTAGTGCATTCACAGTGTCCTATTATGTGGAGATACAACTAGTTTCTTAACTGTTCTCCAACTGCTAGATACTTTGTTTTGCTATCTTTTAAAATTATAAGTAGTGGTTTAATCACCATTGATTCTTGGCTCTTTATGCCAACATGTTTCACTGAATTTCTGATTTTTTAAATATATTTGAAGAAGAGGAATTACTGGGTCAAAGAGTGTAGTTGTGATTTTAAATAGTAGTTTATTTTCTCATTTTAAAAGTAGGCCGGGCGCGGTGGCTCAAGCCTGTAATCCCAGCACTTTGGGAGGCTGAGACGGGCGGATCATGAGGTCAGGAGATCGAGACCATCCTGGCTAACACGGTGAAACCCCGTTTCTACTAAAAATACAAAAAACTAGCCGGGCGAGGTGGCAGGCGCCTGTAGTCCCAGCTACTCAGGAGGCTGAGGCAGGAGAATGGCGTAAACCCGGGAGGTGGAGCTTGCAGTGAGCTGAGATCCGGCCGCTGCACTCCAGCCCAGGGGACAGAGCGAGACTCTGTCTCAAAAAATAAATAAATAAATAAATAAATAAAAGTAATGCTTGTTTACTGTGAAAAGCTTAGAAAATATAAGACAACGTCATGTATGACCTTTCAAATTACTATTATTAACCTTTTGGGGTGTTTCTCAGTCTATTTTCTAATGGCATACTTAATATATAAGCATAAATATAGCTGCATAAAATTGAGATTATACATTATGTATGTTATTTCCTGCTTATCAGCAAATATTGTATTGTAATCACAGATCATCAATCTATAAAAATATTTTTATTAGCTATATAATTCCACTTTAAGAATGCATTATAACCAATTTAAACATGGCCATTTAGATGTTTTTCCAAAAATTTCCTGTTAATAACTCTGTGATGAACATCTGAACATCTGTGAATATTAATCTTTGACCTCATCTCTGATTATATCCTTCAAACAGATTCCTAGAAGTGAAATTACTAGGTCAAAATGCATGAGCACTGTTAAAGCTGTTGGTACATATTGCCAAATTGTGTTCCAAAAAGCACCCATAATAACCAAGTGGGGGCTCTCCATCTTATCACACCCTTGTCACTACTGATTATTATAGATTAAAAACTATAGTAGCTTTTCATAAGCGAAATGTGTCTCATTTCTTTAATTTTCACTTTTATTATTAAGGATGCTAAATATGTCTTAAAATGTTATTAGCTACTTGGATTTCATCTTTTGGAATTATCTGTTTGTGACTCCTATCCACTTATTGTTTTTGTCTTATATTTCTTTTCAAAATTTATTTAATTTTTTTGTGACACAGTCTCACTCTATTGCTAAGGCTGGAGTGTAGTGGTGTGAGCTTGGCTCACTGCAGCCTTGACTACCTGAGCTCAAATAACGCTCCCACCTCAGCTGAGTAGCTGGGACTACAGGCGCATACCACCACACCTGGCTAATTTTGGGGTTTAGAGACAGGATTTTGCTATGTTGTCCAGGCTGGTCTCGAACTCCTGGGCTCAAGCAATCTGCCTGCCTCAACCTTCCAAAGTGCTGGGATTACAGGCATGAGCCACTGCTCCTGGCCCTTAGTATACTTCTTGTTGTTTTAGATGAACTCTTTATATTTTAAGGATGTTAACTCAATGCCTGTTATATTCATTCTCGAAGAGTTGTCCAAAAAAAGAAGAAAATAGCCCCATTTTTATAGAAGAGGAAGCCAAGACTCAATGAGGAAAGTGAATATCTAAGGTCAGCCAACTGGCAAGTGGCCTAGCTGGGATTTGAACTCAGGTATGACTGGCTCCAGGGCTCTTCATCAGAAAAAATAATAAGAGAAGGAGCAACAATAGCAGTAGCTGTGGAAGCCTCAGTGGTAGAACTTGAGTATGTTCTGTGGGATGACTAGAGGTCAGCTGTTGGAGGGGTTGGGGACACATATGGGGAAGGAGAAGGAACAAAATGCTGTAGACTTGGGAGCCAGAAAGGGACCTGGCTTGGTGCCAGCTATGCATCTTTCTACCCATTGCCTCCAAGCTGAGGAACATGCTCTTGGCACCCCTCATCCCTTCACAACCCTTCAGAGGATTGTCTCCAGCTACTTACCCACGTCTTCTCCAAATCTGCCATGTGTACAGCACTGCAATCTTTGACTTGCCCTCAACTGTATATTCCCAAGGCTTTGAGGGGGTCCCTTTTATCTCTTGCCCCATTATTTAGGGATGAGAGGGGCCTCAGAGGCAATATTCCCTGCAGAGTTTGGAATCTAAGGACTTCTTTGATCAACTTTCTTACCCAGTCACGCTTATTCCAACTCACAGTTCTATGATCCTTGCTAATTGGCAGGGAAAGAAAGGGGAAAAAGAGGGAGAAGAAACAAAAAAGAAGATTGGATTGCTGATTTCCTTAGGAGGGGTGCCCATGCTCTCCCATCTAGCCTATAAGCTCCTTCACTTCCCTGCAGCCTCTCCACCTCTGCCTTTCTCTTCCCCTAGCACAGGGTCTGCACCAAGGAGGGGGCTTAGTAAATACCTGAGGATAACTGAAGGGGATCAGACTGCTGCTGCAAAAGGCTTGATGCTCTCCTCCCTGTCCCAGGAAGGAAAGGAGGTAAATAATAATAATAACCATCATCCTCATCCAGTAGTTTACTCATGCATTGCAGTGTCAGAGAGGTCCCCTTTGGGGAGTATGGGGAAGGTGACGTAGGAAGGAGGAAGAGGAGAGGCTCCTGGTTACTTGCCCTCTCTTCTCTTTCATGGATCCATCTGGGCCTGTCCTTAGGGAGTTTGGAAATGCCTAAAAATTTATCTTGGCATTTAACTGCACTGTGGGAAATGGTTGGAAACTTGCAGGTTTTGGAGTCGTATGGAAGTAGGGATGGAAGGGTAGAGAGGCTGCGGTGTCCCTGGTGGAGGAAGAGAATTGTGAAGTTCTCAAGGTTAAAGGGAAAGAAAACAGAAACATGACCTACAGAAATGAATGAAGAGCATCAATGACCTACAGAAATGAATGAAGAGCATCAATGACCTACAGAAATGAATGAAGAGCATCAATGACCTACAGAAATAAATGAAGAGCATCAATGACCTACAGAAATGAATAAGAGCATCAATGACCTACAGAAATGAATGAAGAGCATCAGAAATTGTTAAGTGTAGTGGTAACTTTAAAAAAATACTTTTTCAATTCTTAATGTCTTTAAGACATAACTATCTAAAGCAATAACAACAATAATAGTGGGGCTTATGACATACACAGTACTTAGGTATATGATAACAGTAGAACAAAAGATGGGGGTTATAAAAGGGAATGACACTGGTTTAAGTTCTTTTATGTGACTTCAATGTAGACTATGACAAGTTTAAGGTACATATTATAATCCCTAAAATAAACCCAAAATCGAAACAAAGAGGTTTAGCTAAAAAGCAAATGGAGGAGGCAAAATGGAATACTAGCTAATGCTTGATTGATCCAAAAGATGGCAAGAAAAAGGAAAAAAGAACCAATGGGACACATAGAAAATAAATGATGGCATGTATTCATTGCAATATTATCCCTAAAGGGAAGAAATTCGATTATCTCTAAGGTCTTTTCTAGCTTTCAGTGTCACCAATTTTAGTCCATACCTCCCCCATCAGTTTCCACTCAGGGAAACTGAGGCAGATCTAGTTAAGGTTCAATATGGCAGGACTGGGATAACAGTCTGGCCTGCTTATGTCTAGGATTCTTATGGATCTTATGTCTAGGATTGGCCCATTGAGTAGAGGGGACTGTGCTTATGGATTTGGGTTTGCCATTGAGATTAGAGTGCCAAGTTAAGGTGGTTATTAGGGACAGGATTAAAGTTAGAAGAAGGTGTTGTTTTCACAGTCAGGCCTAGGGTTAAGGCCACATTTAGAGTCAAAGTCCGCTCTGGAGTTACTGCTGGGTTTGGTTTGTTGGTCATATTGGAGAGGGGGCGTGAGCCTAGGGCTTAGGAGCCTTAGATCAGTGGGGATGGGGTGACCCAGTAGAGCTGTGCAATCTCTGATAGCAGCTATTCACTCATATTGGGCATATCGTTTCCCATCGTTAATAACCTCTTTTCCTTCACTCTCTCCCAGGACTTTTCTCTCTTTCTTTTATCAATACAGTGCAATATCCACTCATTCAAAAAAAACCTTTATTGATTACTCTGTTAAGTGCCAGGTACTAATCTAGGTACTGGGGATGCAGCATCAACAAAACAAAGGCCCTGACCTCATGGAATTGATGATCTGCTGATGGGAGGCAGGAAACAAACACATAAACAGATAAATGAGATAATTCCAGAGAGCGAAAAGCAGGCAGTGGGACAGAGTGATCTGGAGGACGAGGAAGCCCTGGGATTGAGGAGGCAGGCTGTGGAGAGTCAGTGGGGGAGAAACATGATGGCGGCCTGGTGTGAGAGATGGGGAGGAAAGCAGCTTAAAGAAGGTGAGCCACCTGCACTGTGCTCTCTCTATCAGGAAGCCATGAAGAGTGTGAGCGAGGAGTGACATGGTCTCATTTGAGGTTTAAAAGATGACTCTGGTTGATGTGTACAAACTAGCCTATGGCAGAAGAGAAAACCAAACAAACAAAAAAAAATAATGGACTAAGAGAGAGGAGCCCTGGATCCCTCAATATGCTGTGTGATCTTGGATATGCCACTTAGTCTCTAAATAAATGCTGATAGTAACATCTGTGTTGTTGATGTCCAGAAATAAGGCGGGAATCAGTGCTAGACTGTTTAAAAAGTTACTTTTAAAGAGCAAAGGGCTATACGAAAGCAAAGTCTGTGGTGATTTCCCTCCTCCTTGGTATATGGACACTTGCTAAATGCAATTGATTATGTGGGGTGTGTATAATAATAATTTGAGTTAATTTCCTCCATGAACATTGGGGCATCTGAGACATCACTTGCACAGCGGCTGGTTAGCTAATTTGGTTAATGAGGCCAAACTCAGCTGTGTAACCCTAGAGCTAGCCAGATTCTTCCCCTCCGTTTCCAGGCCAGGAATGCTCAGAGACCCTGATCGACAGCTTTTAACTGGATGTTGCTGGTCACCACCAGCCCCACTGAGAAAGTGAAGATTATTTCCTGTGCCTTCACTGCTGAGGCAGCCCCTGGTGCAAGGAATTCTCACTCCTCAACCTCTGGGAGTGCCACGAGCTTCAAGTCTGGTGGCCCCACATCTCCAAGGCAATTGGTGGGAGTGGGTGAGTGGGAGGATTCAGGGTCAACAGAAACCCCTGGGGAGGTGTCCACATGTTCATTGTGTTGTTGTTGATGTTGCTGATGAATGCTTCCCTGTCCTTAGTGAGAAATAAGAGAAATAAAAGCCTGTGGCACATCAAGAAAGGTTTTAGTGTTCCTCCAGCAGTGTTATCTGTGTCCAGCCCTGGCCCTGCAGGCCAGATCTCAGTGACAGGGTTTCGTTTAACTACACACATGCACAATGCAGAAAACAATCAACTAAACAACAACAACAAAATGCAAGAAGCCAGACCCCATCTGCACATACACTTTGAGTGGTGCTATAGGTGATTTGTGTGTCTGAACACTGTAGAGGCCTTGGAGATTATTTAATCCTTACAGCACCCTCTGAAGTGGATAACTTCATCCCCATTTTACAGATAAGGAAATTGACATCAAGAAAAGTTAATGGATTTGTCCAAGGCTATAGGATGAATTACAGAGTGGGGAGGCCGACCACATCAGTCTGATTCCAAGACACCGTGCTCTCCGGTCCTCAGGCTTGGACAGTCCCAGAGCATTTACTGTACCTTTTCTTTCTTTCCATGAAGCCCAGAGTTCCCAAAACCCTGGAAACTCCTCAGGCCAGAGATGATGGAGGATAAGCTGAGACCTCATAGGGCTGTTTGTCATTCAATCCATCAAAAGACAAATGCTCAATCAGCTGGGCTGCATTAATTGAGGTCTGTGAAGGGTCTGGCAGGACAGGCAGGAGGTATGCATCCCTATGAATAATTTGAGAGCAAGATGCAGCCATGTCTGCACCCAGTGGAGGGGTAGTGCTGGCCACTGGGAAGGAGCTGACCAGGGGTTAAGGGTGAAGCAGAGCCAAGGGATGCAGGGTGTATTTGGAAGAGCGCAATGCCATGGGCTCAGATGCCACCATAGGGAAGCCAGAGGTCTGACTGCTTCCCTTCCTGGGGCCTGGGACTCAGGGCCCAGGATTCCTCTGGATCCTAGGAGAGGCCAGGCCAGGGCCACTGGGAGCACCAAGCAAAGTCTGCACCCACATCTCAGGCTTGCCCAAGTGGCCCAGGTGCCAACCCTGGCCCCTGTCCTCCCTTCCAGAGCCATCCTTGGCACAGTCAGCTCCTAGCTAATGTCTGGATGAGTGACGGAGGTTGCCAGGGTCTAGATACAGGAACGGGGCTAGGAGCAGGGGTTTCTTTCTAACGCAAGGAGGCCCTAGGAGAAAAGGGAAAATCAGGGGAAGGAGAGGTTCTCATGGAAACACTGTGTGGGGCCAGGGCCATGCAGCACCCTCTAATTTGTGGGGCTGGGCTGACAGCTCCCCTGGGGTGACAGAGTGACTGGGTGTGGGGCAGGTGGGGAGGGAGGGCAGGAAAACCTGTCCTTCCTGTCAGGTGAGTCTCCCTGCCTGGCTGCCTCTCTCTCAACACTATTTTTAAAGCATAACCAGAGGCTTACCACACTCCCACCCAACTGCTCAGGGGGAAGGGGAGGGAGTTCACCCAAAGAGTCCTACACTAGTGAGGTGGGAAGGGAAAAGGGCCTTCTCCTCCAGAGGCAGGCCAATTTAGCAATGGCAAAGAGCAGGAAAAAAGTCTTTCCCAATACTTAGAAATGCTTCTGAATGTTAATAGAAACTGATTTTTAAATGTTCTTAAATAGAAACTGTTTTAAAATGTACTGAATTTATATTACCTTAGTGTACAAAATTTAGTTTCTTTGGTTCCTTCTGAGGCTATTTTATCTTGCTAATGTTCTCCCTTTGGAAATCCATTATGGTATAAGAAACACCAAGATATGAATGAGGATGTTAATAACCACATTTGTATTGTAGTTTATACAGTGACTTTGGGCTTAGTATTGCATTTGATTCTATCCCTAAGTGTGTGAGGTGGGATTAGAATTCTTGTCTTGCAGATGAGGAAGTGGGGACTCAGAGATGTTGTTCGGGTTGATGGAGACCTAACCTGGGCTCCAGGATTCAGGCTTCAAGCCCCGCTCTGCTCCCCTCCCCTTCTCCCACAGTGAGCTCCACAGCATCATCTGATCCAGGGATTTCTAGGCCCACAGGAGAAAAGGGCAAGTGAAACTGCTTCCTATTCTAAGTCTAGCCCAGCTTGGAGCAGCTGAGCCCACACAGACCCAGTTTACATGGGTTCAAACCCTTATATTTATATTGAGCTTTAGACTTTTCTTATCTTATGTCTCATTTATTTCTCCACCATATGAGGAAGATATGTTTCCTTTAATTTGGCAGAAAAATAAAGTTAGAAATCAGTGGGAAATGGGACTTCATTGCATGTCCTAACACCTTCTCTCAGGTTCGCTCTGCCATACCTCTCTCGCATTCCTTACCCTCAGGCTACCCCAGGACCACCCCCAAGGCCCAGCACAGTGTTGGGTTCTTGGGTGCTGGCCTGAGTGACTTAAAGGCATTCATCTTTCCCTCCAGCTCCACATAAGCAGTCTGGCCAGGCCTGCAGAGAGGAGCCTCTGCTGTCTGTCATCCAAAGACAGTGATGGAAATAGCCTTATCTCTGTAATCAACATGGTCATTGAAACCTTCAAACTCAGTAGAAACTTCTAGAAAAAAAAGATATATTTACTGAGAAAGAGGAATGGGGAAATAAGAGAAGAATTGGAGAGGAGAAATAGAAGAGAAGGAATACGTACAGAGAACAGGTGGGGGCAGTGCCCAGGGTGAGAAATTGAATGGAAACTTGCAGGGTCCAAGGACTCCCCACTAGGTCCACTCTTTCCAACTCTGGAGACCTCTCTCATGTTCCCTATGCCTAAGAATAACTCCTGAGTTGGGCCATAGGGAGTCTGATTTGCTTTCGACCCCTTTTAACATCCTCAAGATGCTGTGGCCTCCACAGCCATCCATCTGTACTTCCAGGCCATAGATACTAATCAGTGTCCCCTCCAACTTCAGGTCTGCAATAATTGGCTCTTTACTTAAAGTACTCTAGGAGATTCCAGGACTCATGGGAATGTTGCTCTGATGCTAATGGCTACTGTGCAAAATTTCAGTTTTAAGAGAACATTAAGGTTTTATAAAAATTGGGCTGAACAAGAAAGATACATCTTCTTGGGAAGAACTTGAAGAAGGTGCCTGGTAACCTGAGTCAACTGCTGCACAGGTCAAAGGCATCTGCACTTGGTTCCACAGATGCTCCTGGAGTTTGCAGAAGAACACTCACTACCGTGCTTTGGTGTCACTACTGCTGTGATGGCCACTTAATTATTGGGAACAAACCCAAGGTAGGAGAGCTGGAATGTCATGACTAAAAGATGAGGGTCACATCCCATTCAGCTCCAGCACAGGCATTACTGTCATCCTCAAAATGCCCTATCAGGCACTAACTTAGGTGGTCTAAGTACTGCACAAAGTCAGTAGCAGCTGATAGTCTAGCATGGGCAATAATAACTAAATCTCTGCAAAAGGTCTTTTGAGTTGCTCCTGTATGACCTGACATTTGCTTTGTGGATTATAAGAGAAGACTCTGTCCTAATTCTCAACCCAGAGTGCTCTTCCTTCCCTATTCTAACTAGCAAACTCCTGGTCACCCCTCAAGATGCAGCCAAAATGTCACCTTTTCTAGAAGCCTTCCCTAAGTTCTCCTCCCTCCCACCTCCATCCTCAGGCAGAGTTATTTCCCATTCTGAGCTCCCAGAAAAATGGGGTTTTCTCTTTGGAGGCGTGGTATTTTGTTTAGAAGTCTGTCTCCAACAGGAGAGAGTGAGCTTTAGAGGGTAGGGCCATGTGTTATTCAGCTTTCTCAGCTGAGTTTCAACCATGGCCATGCATATGGACTGGACAGTCAATAAAGGCCAACGAATAGAAGAATTAATAGATGAAATTTATTCAAGATCAGAATGCATGCAAAGAGGATAGTGCCTCAAGCGCAGTGGAATTTGAAAAGGAAATTAGAAAGCTGCGTTGTGTAAGCACTATCATTTTATTACTTATAAAATGAGTTTTCTACTCTTAACAGGCAAAGCTAACTTGGAATTGTGTATGGCTCTTTTCAGTACTCTTATAATTAGGCTCTCAATTATTCTTTAAAACCTTGGGCACATGAACTTCACTCTGTAATTCTTTCATCCACAGTGCACTCTGGGCTCTCTGCCTTGAGGTCATCTACTTAGAGATTTACCCGTGACAGGTTGTTAGGCCAGAAGGCATCTCTTCACCATAAATTACTATCTGATCAGGATGCATTTTAATCTAGCCTAAGATGGAAGTAATTAGGAGAGCTAATCTGGTATCACATAAAATTAACAATTAAAATTAAAATTAACATTTTAATCTAGCCTAAGATGGAAGTAATTAGGAGAGCTAATCTGCTATCATATAAAATTAACAATTAAGATAGGGCATGCTGGCTGGGTGCGGCAGCTCACATCTGTAATCCCAGCACTTTGGAGGCTGAGGTGGGCGGATCACTTGAGGCCAAGATTTCGAGACCAGCCTGGCCAACATTGTGAAATCCTGTCTCTACTAAAAATACAAAAAGTTAGCCAGGTATGGTGGCGCATGCCTGTAATCCCTGCTACTCAAGAGGCTGAGGCACAAGAATCACTTGAACTCAGGAGATGGAGGTTGCAGTAAGCGGAGATTGCGCCACTGCACTCCAGCCTGGGAGACAAAGTGAAACTCTGTCTCAAAACAAAAACAAAGAAGATAGGGCATGCCAAGACCCATTGCCTAAAGGTTTTGAAATGTCTGTGTCTCGTCTTCCTTCCACTGGGTAGATCATTAAGCACATAGGGGCCAGATGGCCTTGAAACCCCAGGATTCATGCACCACAGACTACAACCCTCTGAGGAAACCAAGAGAAAATCCTTGGAGTTTAAAATCCGAAGTATTTACAGTCACATTCTCAGCACTGCATCCCTGGTTTTCTTCAAAGGGCAAAGACAGAGGTATGCACTTAAGAGAAATGAAAAGTTTACAGTGGGGTTTGTGTAGAACCCTATTTCTGAGCTTGGCAGCAGGGAGGTATATGAGCATGTACAAGTGTGTATGTGCGGGTGCATCTGGGGACATGTCAGTGTGTGCTTTAGACATCACCCCTGTATCTCTGTTCTATAACACCATGACTTCAGAAGGACCCACATTCAGTCCCCAGAATGATGCAGATATAGAAGGGTCTTACAAAGTCACTGGGAATCATAAAGGGGCAAACATTTTCCTCATTGTTAGTATATTATTTATTGAGTGTCCATTTTATGCCACGTGCCCTGCTAGGCATTGAGGACGCCAAGACATTCTCCCATCTAGCACCTCTACCCCATCCCCTTACTAGCCTCATCTTGGCCCCTGTAGGGTAGGAGGGAGAAAAAAACAAGGAGTAGGAGAGGCCTCCCTGTCTGCCTTCCTTCCTTTTTTCCTTCCTTCCTTCCCTTGATCCTTCCCTTCCTTTCTCCCTCCTTCTCTCCCTCCCTGCATCCTCCTTCCCTCCTTTGTTTTTAGCATGGATGAAATATCTCTTTGATCTTCCCTGGCTATGGCTGGTACTTCCCTCTTTGGTATCTTTGTTACCTTGCATGTAACCCTCCTGGTCCCCTGGGACTGCAGTCCTCATGGCTCCAAAGGGGCCTCTCCTTCAGCTGGTCACTTATGGTCCTCCTTCAGCCTCTATCTCTAGTTGCACCTCCACCTTTTTCTGCCAAGGTCTTTTTGAAGAAGCCCATGTGGACAGAGTCCCCTTAAAAATTGCTGGGCACAGTGACTACTTGGGAGGCTGAAGCAGAAGAAGTGCTTGAGCCCGTGAGTTCAAGGCTACAATGTGCCATGATCGCAGCTGTGAATAACCACTGCACTCTAGCCTGGGCAACATAGCAAGACCCTCACCTCTAATTTTTTTTTTTTAATTCTAGGTGGTTATTCTTTTCTTTTTTTTTTTTTTTTTTTTTTTAATTCTAGGTGCTTTTTTTTTTTTTTTTTTTTTTTAGGTGGAGTCTCTGTTGCCCGGATAGAGTGCAGTGGCGTGATCTTGACTCACTCGACTCACCGCAACCTCTGCCTCCCAGGTTCAAGCGATTCTCCTGCCTCCTGAGTAGCTGGGATTACAGGCACCCGCCACCACACCTGGCTAATTTTTGTATTTTTAGTAGAAACAGGGTTTCACCATGTTGGCCAGGCTGATCTCGAACTCCTGACCTCAAGTTATCTGCCTGCCTCAGCCTCCCAAAGTGCTGGGATTACAGATGTGAGCCACTGTGTCTGATCCTAGGTGGTTATTCTTCTTGCAGTTTCCACATCTGGTACCTGCATGCCATGTGCCATACTGGACCCTGTGATCACTGCCCAGATCTCCCCTTAGGAATGAAGGACACATTCCCCCAGATGCTGTTGCTCAAGGTCATAGCCTTTCCCCAAGGTCAGCCAGAAACAATGATCGATCTATGGCAGGGGTAGAAAGGTCCCTTGGCTCTGTCTTGGGACAACTCTGAAGGGCCATCCCAGCTTCAGATCTGGGCAGTGGGGGTTCACTTCTCTCTATGATCCTGCTTCTTCTCTTTTCCTCCTCTGGGTGCTATCCCAAGAGCACTCTCTAAAAAACCTTCCTCACACTAATCTTCCCCCTCAGAGTCATCTTCCAGGAAACTCAACCTGCCACACACTCCCCTGCCATGATATAGGCAAGAGGGAGTGACTTCCAAGTGGAAACATCCTCTACAATAGGCCTCTTCAGTCAGCTGCTCACCAGTGGGCGGTCTCCTGTGTTCCACAAGTTCCAGGAACACATATCAAGCTCTGTGTGTAGTCTCAGGTAAGCCCTAGTCACTGGACTTAAGAGACAGGAGCAAGGCATGTCCTCTCTCCATGGTATGGGGAGGAAAACTGATCACAATGTTGACAACTCAATCCTAGAACTCCAACTTCGAGTCTTCTTCTGTATCAATCCATGCACTCCCTTGAGGTGGACAGTGGCTGGAGAAGGCATGCAAAATCATTTTCAAGGAGCTCTTTCTTGTGTTCTACATTTTGGAAGTGGGAGTAGTTGGCATTGATTGTCTTGGGAACTCAGCTTAAATTGAAGTAGGAAGAGGCCATTTTAACATTTTGCTACAGGCCAAAGCAATGCCACAGGATAGGGAGGGTGTCTCTGACTATGCCCCTACTGGCCCTGTCCTCTATGCTTGTCTTAGCCAGGTGCCAGAGAAAATTGGATGCTTCGGGCCCAATGTCATCATTTTTAGCGATATAGCACCTTCATTTCTACTCATGCCTTTTTCTAAGGTGGGGCTGGCATGTCCTTCTTATCGGCCATTCCTTCCACACGGGTGTTATTTTATCACCTCAGAGGTCACACTCATTAGCCCGGCAGCTGGGCCAGTCCAGGCTAGGCTTCTCCGGGTCCTAGCAGTGGACATGGCTGGGACTCCAGATTTTCTGGTTGTTCACCACCACCAAATTCTTACCACTCCTATTGTTTAGGCTATAAGATTTTGCTCTCGATTTTCACATTAAACAATTTTAAGAGCATATCAATTGTATATATTTACCAATTTAAAAACTGGGGGAGGAAAAGGAATTACCATGTCAAAAGATACCTGATTTTGGAAGCCTTAAAAAGTGTCTATTCAAAATCTTAGAAATGCAGTGTGTACCCAACTGAACTATGTTGTCTTGGAGGGAAGGAAACCACCAGTGCTCTCTTCCACAGACTAATGTCTTATGCTGTGGCCGGAGGCAGCAGAGCACATTGGCCCTGGACCAATGACTCCTTCACCATTGGTTGAATGACAGTTATAAATGCACAAGCCCCTTCATAGGCAAAACTTCATCCCTAAGCCTAGGAATGGAAGATGTTACTCTCCAAGTCATCAATATACAGGTGTGAGGAATGGAGAAGGTGGGGTTCTTTAAAACTGCATCCTTCATACCAGTAAGTACTTAGGAATTCAAGTGGAAAAAAAGTTTGACTCTTGCCTCAAAAAAAAAAAAAAAAATCACAGAACTCTTTTTGAAAGATGACAAATTCTAGATTTGTGGAGTCAAAAGTCACAACATTTAAAAGAAGATACAGCACATGTCTGTGTGGAATATCTCACAACATTGGCCTAAAGCCAAACACAGGGGGCAGAGTTTTCTGGACCTGGAGTTCAGTGACAGGGAGTGTGAGGATAGATTTTGTAAAGTCACAAAAGGGGCTGGTTTCGTCTGGATGGAGTAACATGCAAGTGCGAGGGAAGGAGTGACTCAGGCAAGGCTTTTCACAGAGGAGGAGCCTCTGCCAGCTTGTCCTCTCTCCCATCTCTCCTCCCTACCTCCCCTGCTCTCTCCACCCCCAAACCAACGAAATAGACAGACAAGGGTCAGTTGGGTATTACGTGAGATAATGCATGTGGCAGGACAGAGGCCAGTGTACTTGCAAAGCCTCTCTTACCTCACCCTGGTCCCAACTCCAACATGTGACAATGCATTGGAAGTTGTAAGGTACTAATGAGATAGCCCATCCTTCCAAGAGCTCTTCCTGTTAGATCCCCCTCATTCCAACCTAATTTCCAACCGCATCCTGGAACATACTGTTACTTCGATGGGACTACTGAGGCCATCTTTCTTCCACCAGCCCACTGCATCCCAGGTGCTTGCTCTCTGCCAGGTTTGTAAGTTCATACTTTATTCTATCCCATCCTCCTGAGGGCACACCCTACAAAGAAGAGAGGAAGCAAGAGAACCAGATTTGTCCCTTGTCAAAACAAATAGGTGTTTCACTGGTGCCAGAGCTTTTGTTCCCAAACCACCCAATCCAGAGCTGTGGGGCAGGTAGGGAGATTTGCTGGGAGGTGGAGAGTTTGCTCCTATTTTAAGCAGCTTGGAAGCTTTGCTTACTGGTGTCCTCTGCTGCCCTCTGTGGCCAAAACATCAGTGTCTCTAAAGACACCCCTCTAAATCCGGGGACCCAGCTCCCCATCCCCCATTCCCTCCCCCAGTATTACCTTTCAAAGTTTTTCTCCTTTAGTTCTCCACAGGCTCTAAAAAGTAAAATTGGATGTACCCTAGCCACAGCCTGCATCTGGTTTACACTCTCAGCTCCTTCCTGCAAAGGTTATTGAGCTGAGTCCTAGAAGAAATCTTAGGCCACCCAGCTCTGCTCTAAGCAAGAGCTTTTGAGAATTTATATAGTTTTTGGTGAATCTCAGACACTGCCAAAATCCCAGACTTGGCAAGGCACAGTGGCTCACGCGTATAATCCCAGCACTTTGGGAAGCCGAGATGGGTGGATCACATGAGGCCAGGAGTTCGAGACCATGCTGGCCAATATGGCAAAACTCCATCTCTACTAAAAATACAAAAATTAGCTGGGTATGGTGGTGCACATCTATAGTCCTAGCTACTTGGGAGGCTGAGGCACGAGAATAGCTTGAACCCGGGAGGTGGAGGTTACAGCGAGCCGAGATTGTGCCACTGTAATCTAGCCTGGGCAACAGAGTGAGACTGTCTAAAGAAAAAAAAAAAAATCCCAGACTCAGTGCCAGCTGTTTGTCTTAGCTTGGGGAACTTTCACTTACAGGGTGCAGCCAAGAGGAAGGAGCTATATAATATGGTTGATGAAATTTCCAACCTTTAAGTTCAGGGGTGTGCAGGTTTGTTACATAGGTAAATGTGTGCCATGGTGGTCTGCTGCACAGATCATCCCATCACCCGGGTATTAAGCCCAGCATCCATTAGCTATTCTTCCTGACGCTCTCCCTCCTCCCACCCCTCACCCTCTGACAGGCCCCAGAGTGTGTTGTTCCCCCCAAGTGTCCATGTCTTCTTAGGTTGATGTGGTCTTGAGTGACCCCTCCTTGCCTTTCCTTTTTAAAAACAAGATCTAAAAAGCTATGTTCTCTATGCGTTGGAGGTGTTGCCTTAATCTGTCAAGCACAGTCCAGGATGAAGACGCTGTTGTGGTGAACTGCTGTAGGCACCTGGAAGCCACCAAGGTGCCCTTTTCCCGCAGTCTAGTCCCAAGTAAGGGAAATAGGCTTATGGTTAAGGGAGAACTGTCTACCAATTTGAATTCATTAAAATACATAAATGTGTCCACTAGAAATGGCTGGCTGGAGAAGCCCAGTAGGAAATCACCCCATTCCTGAAACCCACCAGCCCCATGAAATAGTTCACTAGAGAGCGATTTGCAATCTTTGAATTTGTTGTCTATCAACCTGTATAGGTGCTCCGTGGCCCCGAGATCTGAGAAAATGACAAAATACGTCTACTTCCTGGCCGGGCACAGTGACTCACGCCTATAATCCCAATACTTTGGGAGGCCAAGGCGAGCAGATCACTTGAGGTCAGGAGTTTGAGACTAGCCTGGCCAACATGGTAAAACTCCCGTTTCTACTAAAAATACAAAAATTAGCTGGGGGTGGTGGTGGGCGCCTTTAATTCCAGCTACTCTGGAGGCTGAGCCACAAGAATCGCGGGAGCCGGAGGTTGCAGTTAGTCGAGATCCGGCCACTGCACTCCAGCCTGGGCGACAGAGAGACAGAGTGAGACTCAGTCTCAAAAAAAAAAAAAAAAGTATTTCCCAATTCTTCGTCCGTTTTCCCCTGTCCCCACTTTGCCCTCTCCAGGTTCCTGAAAAGTATCTCTCCCAACCCTTTCTGTGTACACGGGGAAAATATGCGTTCATTTTTGTTGGGCCACTGAAACCTACCCTTCTCTTCAAATCGTTTACATAGATTGTTCTAGCATAAAATGTGGCAAGAGGTTAAAGGGAGAGATATAGACCAGTTCTTTGGCCCTCGCCTTCCCTTCAAGTTACACCTGTGAAACTCATGCGTCCTTCCACAGGCTTCAAAACATAAGGGCGTCCCCTGTCCTCTCCCCAGATGTCCCTTCCCCATCGCCAGTAGCGAGTGGGAGACAGCTCAGCGCGGGGGAGGGGAGCACTGGGCCCGGAGATTGAAGGCAGCGTCAAAAGCGCTGCTAGAAAATCCCTGAGCACTAACCGTTGCCTGCGTAAGCCCTTAAATCTACGAATTTCCAACACCTGTAGCCTTTGCGTTCCCCAGTGCTTCAATCGACCCTGGGCAGGCCTGAGATGCAGTGACTTGAGGGCACATGGCCAACTCTGTCACTCCAAGATCACACTGGGGAACCAGACTGACTTCTCCAATTCTGAACTCGCCCTGGCCCGCGCAGGAGCGGCGGGGTGCCGAGAGTAGGGACAGAAGGTCGGGCGGCTCAAAGGGCCTTCTCACCCGCATCCCCGTCAAAACCAAACCTCCTGGCACAAGCCCCTAAGCAACCACTGTATTGGGAGGGGGAAGGAAGGGCAGGCGCAGCCCTAGATCAATTTCCTTGCGCTGTTTCTCCCAGTCAATTCAGCTGCGTCCCACCGAAAAGAGCGCATCGCCCACGCCCGAAACGCAGCCGCTGGGGCCCGAGAAATCATCCCCACCTGGCCCAAGGGCCACGTCACGGGGCCAGGGACGCGGGAGCGCAGCAGCGTGGAGGAGCTCCCCGCCGGCCGGGCGCTGCCCGCGGTCCTGCCCTCGTTCCAAGGGCACAGCGCCGGTAGGAGGACAACGACGCTGTGGCGGAACTGCCGCCCCCGACAGCAATCCCGGCTCCCGGCCGCCCCTCAGCCCCGTGCAGGCCGAGTCTCCCTGACGCGGAGTCCCACCCCACTACCCGCCGCCCAGACGACCTCATAAACAAGTCCTGGAAGTGCGGAGGCAGGAGGCGGGGCGCAGCGCGAGGGCAGGGGGCGG
>NW_012114599.1:2820082-2839839 GCF_000951035.1 Colobus angolensis palliatus | reverse complement strand
CCGCCCCGAGCCGGCCGACGGAGTTTTTAAAGTGGGCTGGCGGCCGCGGGAGCCTTACACTCGCGAGCGGCCCGCCACACAGCTCCGGCGCTCGGCGCGCTCCCGCCCCAGAGCTACTGAGGCGGCCGTACAATCCTCGGCAGTGTCCTGAGACTGTATGGTCAGCTCAGCCAGGCCTCCGACTCCTTCCGACTCCCAGCATTCGAGCCACTTTTTTTTTTCCTTGAAAACTCAGAAAAGTGACTCCTTTTCCAGGGAAAAAGGAACTTGGGTTCCCTTCTCGCCGTCCTCTTTTCGGGTCTGACAGCCTCCACCCACTCCTTCCCCGGACCCCGCCTCCGCTCGCAGGTTCCTCCCCGTCACCTTTCTCCACCCCCACCCCCGCACCTAGCCCGCAGCGCGCCACCTTCCACCTGACTGCGCGGGGCGCTCGGGACCTGCGCGCACCTCGGACCTTCACCACCCGCCCGGGCCGCCGGGAGCGGACGAGGGCCACAGCTCCCCACCCGCCAGGAAGCCCAGGTGCTCGGCGTCTGAACGTCTCAAAGGGCCACAGCGACAATGACAGCTGACAAGGAGAAGAAAAGGTAAGCGGGCGTTGGGGCCGGTCGGGGGCCGGTCCGAGGCCAGTGCCGGGCTGCGCTGGGCAGGCGCGACCGAGAGTGTTTGGGAGAAGAGTGCGGAGAGGTGTTCGGTTCTCGAGGCTCGGTTTGGAGGGCTGTGAGGGGGGAGAGCATGTGCCCGGTTTGGGGGCGCGGAGCAGCAGCTTTGCAGTGGAGAATTCTGTGGCTTGGAGGAGTCGGGGATCCGCGCGCGCAGCGAGGCCAAGAGGCCAAGGGAGATGGCCTGGAGGTCGGAGGTGCTTCCGCGGTGCCTTTGAAAATCTCCCAGCCACCCCGCACCAGATTACCGTGGCCACTGGCGCTTGGAAATGTTTGTGGGTGCATGTCCTCGACTTTCTCTGGTCTCTCATGTTGGGGCAGCATCCACGTCTCTATTTTTCTCTGGATTCCCGGGGTCCTTCCAAATGCGCTCCTACGCCCGCGCCGTGGCCCAAATGGGCAAGGGGGGCGGGAGGCGGAGAGCGGCTCAGGGACAGGATCCCACCGAAGAGCCAGGACCCTTCAGAGCGCCCCACTGCCCGGCTCCACACCCCACCGAAGGTTGGAGAACCCACTTCCCTCGTGTCGCATCTTAACTCTGGGGAGAGTAGGTAGTGAGTGACCTGGATTGCCCTGCGGGGGCAGGTGGTTCGGTGTGTAGGGGGCGAACTGCAACACTGGACGTCCCTGGCAGGTCCGGGTGTCTGTCTCCTAAGAGGACAGGGAAGGGCAGCCACGATCTGCCTGCCTGGCCTCGCGAACCTCTCGGCACTGGGTGAGAGGCAACTTCGGCCAACTCTTGCTGCCCTCTCGCCCTCTCCCGGCCGCTCCCAGTCCAGCCGGGCCTGGCGCTACCCGAGCCAGGGTTCGAGCCCTCTGCGCTGCCAGGCAGAAGCAGGTAGGGCCTCATCTGCGTATGTGTGCAGCTCGCCGCCTGTCCCCTTTCTCCTCCTGTCTCCACCCCTGCGGCCCCAGTGGTCTGGAGCTTCCAGCCCCGCGCTCGGCCTAGGCTTGGCGAGGCTATGCTGCGGGAAGCTGGAATCCAACCGCCTGAGCTGCAGGAAACCAGCGGCGGGGCGGTAGTGAAGAGGTGCGAGGATGAGGAGGACCGACCTGCGAAGGAAGGGAGGTGACTGGCCGGGAGGGCTCACTGCAGATGTTGATTTGCTCTTGTTCCAACTTCCACTACGGGACTGGAGCCAGAAACCGTGTATCCTCCGGTCGAAAGCGGCGGTTCCCACCTCGGGCCATCGATAAGGATTTGATAAACGGGAGCGAATCGCGCCTGTCCTGGCTCGGCGCCCGGGCCCTTCATTGCGGGATCGCCAGGGGAGGGGATTGGGTCCTGCTCCCCTTTCCTGGGCCGCACTCACCCCTTTCGCGTCACCGTCGCGCCCTCACACCCAAGACAAGTGAGGGAGCCCTGAGACTGCAGCCGGCACATCCCCAGGGCCCTCGGAGCCGTCCTGGGGTTCCGTGTCTTTTGAAGGCAGCAGAACAAGGAAAAGACTCTTAAGATTCCAGTGCTTTTTGTGAAAACCAATCATAATACTAATAATGACTGAACCATCGAAAAGCAAAATTATAGACAGCTCCTCTGCAGGCGCTCTCGGGTCCAGAGCCGGCGAGGGAACTTGTGTATTTTACAACTGCGATGCCTATCGGGAATGTGCCAATCGCCAAGGTGGGGCTTGATAGTAATCTTGACAAATGTGTGAAGTGTCAGCTCCTCCTGCGCGCCTTAGCGCCGGGTTTTGTGCAGTTTTGTACCGTATATACCGAGAAACTTGGGAGCAGGGGAAAAATGATTTCGACACACCCGGCTACAGTACCTGCTTCGTTAGCGGGCTGTTGGAGAGAAAGAAGGAGCGGGAATGGGAGCGGGAAGAACGCTGACTCCCAATTATTGGCGAGAGCGGCCGCTTTAAGAACCACTGTCGGGACTGCCTGTGAAACGCCTTAGAGGCCGCTGTGTGAGCTGCGGCTCCGGGCTGGTGGCCACGCCAGGGTGTCCGCCCTCTTCGACCTGCCTGGATTTTTGTGCTGCAGAATGGCAGGGCAAACAGCGTGTCCTTCCCCATCTAGAGCCCCTTAAGGGGCTGTCCAATTCCTGTTGGACTAATCATTTTGAGACTCATTTACTTTTCGTGCCTGGGTCTGGTTGCTGGCTGCAGCTCCTTTAGGGACTAAGATGTAATTAAAATATGTGAACCAATGCATTGAAAGTTGGTGTTGTTATGTAAGTGGCTGCTGTAGCTTTCCTGAGTGCCTCACAAGGGCGATGTGACGGTGAGGGGGCTCTCGGCTGATGATTCTGCCCACTAGTTCTTACATTTTGTGTTTCTTTGGTTTAGCAGAGCAGTTTCTTCCTCCAAATGCAATATGGGCAGAACATTTGGAATATTCCTTCTAACAATGGCCCCTCAATAAGTGGGCAGATGATTTTATCCCAAAACGTTCACGCGTCGATAAATATGTTAATGTTTAATAATAAAGAGTTTGCTTTCTAAACGGTAGTTAGCTGGCTAGCCTCGATAGTACCAGTTTTGGTGGCAGTGGGCATTTGCGATGACATCACAAATGTCAGAAACTGAAGCCTGGTGGGTGGGGGTACTGCACTTTCACCTTTTTGTGTATGCATCTATCAGGAATGCCCAAGTCCTTTCACTGGGAAAAAATGTGGAAATTCTGGGGTGCATGGCGTTTGGGGAGTGGTTCAGGCAAATGTAAATGAGATCCTTGGATAATCAGGGATCAAAGTCCTGTCCCAAAGCCAGACCTAGGTCCAGACACCTCCCCAGAGTGCTTATATATTAGTGCTCAGTACAGGTCTAGTGTGGAAGGGGAATTGGAGACACCTGGATCAGAAGTTTTCAAGCTCTCTCCCCGTCCTTCTGACAGCTGGACTTAGTTGTTCCTCCCCTGAAATCAAATCAAACTCCATCATTGTTCCAACTCTGAAGGGAAAAAATATTGCTGGACAGTTTCTCTCAATTTAAACATATATTTTAAATAAATATTGCCTCAACACTTGGTATGTTTCCATTGTATTACCAGTAGTGCAGGATGATACAGAATTGATGTAACACATTGTTGGCTTGAGTATTTAAGTTTTAATTCATACAGCTTTCATGAAGTTCAAAAGAATGCCATCATTTCAGGTTTTTTCAGTGGTGCTTATAGGGAGCCTAGAAATATTTTATAAGAGACCATGGAAATCATCTAGTCAGACTTTTCTCTTTCTGGATAAGGAGACTGATGCCCAGAGAGGTTAAAAGACTTCTCCAGTCATAAGGAAAATTAGTGCTGATAAGAGTCAGGGCTGGTAGTGGTGGCTCACGCCTGTAATCCCAGTACTTTGGGAGGCCGACGCGGCGGATCACCTGAGGTCCGGAGTTCAAGGCCAGCCTTGTCAACATGGTGAAACCCCGTCTCTATTAAAAACACAAAAAAATTAGCTGGGTGTGGTGGTGGTGCCTGTAATCCCAGCTACTCTGGAGGCTGGGGCAGGAGAATTGCTTGAACTCGGGAGGCAGAGGCTGCGGTGAGCTGAGATACCACTGCACTCCAGCCTGGGCAACAGAGTGAAATTCTGTCTAAAAGAAAAAAAAAAAAGTCAGAACCCTGGTTTATTACTTTCAATTAAGTATGTATGTTCCTATTGTTCACAGGAGAGTACCCCAGCCCAGAAATATCTCTAGATAGTGAGGATGATTTCCGAAGGAGTGCCCTCCCCATCACAACTCTCAAACCATTGAACCTTATAGAAAGGAGATTTGCTTTTCTAGATAATTAATCAACACCTTTAGGCTGCAGTATAAGTGATTCTGTTTGCTTTTTGTGGGGAAAAAGAAAAAGAAGAAGCAGAGTTGGAATTGAGGCTGTTCCCAGTGTCTGTAAACTTTGGGAAGATGAATTCATTGTTTTAGTTAGAAAAAATCTACTTATATAGGTAGACCTCATTAAACAAAACCAATGCAAGGACCACTCCCCAGTGGAGCAGATTGCTGTGGGAGGCAGAGAACATTCAAGCAGCTGCTAGATTGATTTTCGTACTGGGTGAGTTGGCATTTTCACTAGGAGTGAAAACCATGAGACTAAAACAGTTTAATTTACTTAGAATGTCCCTCTTTCTTTCTCTGTCTGTGTGTGTGTGTGTGTGTGTGCACGCGCGCGGGAGGGGGGTGATTCTCAACTTTCTAGGAATTTATTAAGTGAAGTGTTTAGAAATGGAAGGAACCAATTAGATAATTCTCAGTGCTCCAGGATTTTAGGCTCATACATTTGAAAATACTTGCTGTCATTAATTGTCTTGAGATTTAGGCTTTTCCACATTTCAGGAAATCTATCTAGTAGTTTTTTGGGGGTTTTGTTTTCCCTGGTTCTGCCGTATGCCAACCTGCTAGTTTCCCTTTTCATTTTAGCCTGAGGAATCTTCCCTTTTGCTTTCAGTACTGACCATCGCTGGTAGTTCATAACAGGTCTTTTACCAATATTGTCAAATTAGCAATATTGGCTCCTGGGGCCCTAGTACTCTATACTTCCACCGCCCTCCCCACCAATACCATGCTGCCTGTTCACATGATATACACCAGCTCTGATACTCTCCCTAAGATATAATCCATAAGACAACAAACTTGTATGGAACACCTACTCCTAATCTGGCTAAAATGCTGAAGAGAATACTAAGAAATAGGGGATATGGTCCTGGTTATCAAGTTGCTTAGTCTGATTAGGAAAAAAAAAAAAAAAAAAAAGGAGATACAAGGAAGCTTAAGTGAAAATATAAGGGGTTGGGCACGGTGGCTCATTCCTGTAATCCCAGCACTTTGAGAGGCCGAGGCAGGTGGATCACAAGGTCAGGAGTTTGAGACCAGCCTGGCCAATATGGTGAAACCCCGTCTCTACTAAAAATATAAAAAATTAGCCAGGCATGGTGGCACGTGCCTGTAGTCTCAGCTACTCCCGAGGCTGAGGCAGGAGAATTGCCTGAACCCGGGAGGCAGAGGTTGCGGTGAGCCGATATCACACCACTGCACTCCAGCGTGGGTGACAGAGCAAGACAACGAAAGAAAGAGAGAGAGAGAGAGAGAGAGAGAGAGAAAGAACGAAAGAACATAAAGAGCTAACAGCTTACATGCTTTTCTGTAGAAATGTATTATTTTGAAGCAAAAGATAAGCTCTGAGTAGCATTTCAGGTAATAACCACCCCCTCCCCCCCCACACACATAAGCACACACGATTATTTAAGAGTATTATATGTATTTAGAGGTGGAGAAATTTGTTCCTAGTGTCCCTGGAACCACATAGGGTAGGTGCTGACCACCAGCTTACAGACTGGCTCAGAAGGAAGGTCAAATGGGAGAAGGCAGTGTTTGGGGGATAATGAGAAGAAAGAAAATACACAGGGCTCCCTGTGATGTATTCTTTATCATGTACTTCGACACCATACACAGAAAGGCTGCTGAAATGGAATGTTTCCTGTTCTTTACACACTTGCTTTGGGTGGGGACATGGAGAGGGAGCTGGTGGGGGTCCACAGATGACAGGGGTAGTAATTTCTGTTCACCTGAGAATATCAGTGGAGACAGCTATGACTCCAGGAAGGCCAAGAAGGCAGAGGGAGCTTCTTAACCAGGCTTTGTGAATGGGTTTCAGAGGCTGGCGTGTAAATCTCTGAAACTGTGTGCAAGGCATTATGTATAGAAGCAACTTGTTCTGAAGGAAGTCTGTTCAGCTCTCAATAGCCTTTCGAAGGTTCTAGGATAGGGAAAAGTCAAGCCCTTGCTCTTGGATGTCTGATTTGGTGACTGCCTTATGTTTCAGAATCTTTCTATTCAGATCCCAGACAGTTCTTGTGTTTCACTGCCATTGCCGCTCCCTGTGGTGGAGAACAGGGAGGAGGATGGTGTATCTAGTAAAGGTTCTGAGGTGCCGCTTAATCTTCCCTGTCCCTGGCTGGCATGTCTGTCCACCTACATGTCTGCCCTCAGTCTTGGAAGGATGGGAAGCTGAGTGCCCTGCACAGGGTAAATACTAGTATGATTCATTTTGTTAATGCTTCTGAAAAATGACTGTGAAAACAAATTTATCCTCAAATATTCCATCATCCTCAAACAGTTATTTGGAGGACCTTCATGTACTAGGAATGTACGTGTTCTTATTAGAAATTATATTTTGTGGCTGGGCACGGTGGCTCACACCTGTAATCCCGGCACTTTGGGAGGCCAGGGCGGGTGGATCACGAGGTCAGGAGATCAAGACCATCCTGGCTAACACGGTGAAACCCTGTCTCTACTAAAAATACAAAAAATTAGCTGGGCGTGGTGGCGGGCACCTGTAGTCCCAGCTACTTGGGAGGCTGAGGCAGGAGAATGGCATGAACCCAGGAGGCGGAGGTTGTAGTGAGCCGAGATCGCGCCACTGCACTCCAGCCCGGGTGACAGAGTGAAACTCTATCTTAAAAAAAAAAGAAAAAAGAAAGAATTTGTATTTTGCATCAGGACAAAACAAAAAATTGACAGTCTTATTTGTGCCAGTGCCGTCCTCAGAACTTTATGTGGATTAATAATCCTGTGAGATAAGCCCTGTTATTATCCCCACTTCATTGATGGGAAAGCTGAAGTCTAGAAAGGTTAACTGCCCAAGGTCATATAAGTAGAATGGGCAGAGCTGCATTCAATCTGAGTAAAGGAAGTCCCCAGAGTCTATACTCTCAATGGGTGTTCCATATATCCTTTCCTTACTGAAGATATCTATAAAGTATGTAATACCGCTTCTGACTCACAATAAGTGCTCTATGAATGATAACTGCCTTTGTTGTTTTCCTTATAATTATTATAATTACTTTTCTTTTTGTGATTTATCACTTGCATCAAACCTCACAAGCAGATAGGGATGGAAGATCTGAAAGGTCAACATGGAACTCCTGGAATTTCTTATTTTTGATGGGTTTTCCTAGACCCTGACAGGAGGTGGTTCTCTCCTGCCCCAAGAAGTTCAAAGCTTTCCACCTCCCACCCTTCGCTGGTGGCAAGACTTCAAGAATTACTTCAGCCTTCAGACTCCATTGTGCAGGAGAACCTATAAGAAGTTCTTCCTCTGTACCTTCTGAAGAACCATCAAGATGCACAGGACTTCCTGTGGCTCTTTTGATCCTTTTGAAATTGCAAGCACAGGAAGGAAAGAATGGATAGGGGGATAAAGAATAGCTATGATTGTTATAATAGCATGTTGCATTTCTATAGAGCCCTTTCGCTGATGAGTCCTGAGCCTTCACAGCCATCACACTGTTGGCCTCTGCACTGTGAACCTAGAGGGTACCTTGAGTTTTTCCAGTGCTGTCAAACAGAATTGCATTGACACATACCTTAACAAAGAGAGAAGCAAGCCGTGTTGGCAACCGTGCATCACAGTCCATGTGGTGGTCATCCACGGGGTGCCCCTAACAGCATCTGTAATTTTCAAGTAGCTGTTGGGTATAATTTGGTGATCATTGTCTGTTCCCCCTGTTGGAAGCCACAGAACTGATCTGATGAAAGCATGAAGTGAAGAGGAGTGGCGAGATCCTTTGTGAGATCCCTGGAGCTGAAGAGTCTGGTGTGGAATGGACAAAAATGTTATCCACTTCTAAGTGACCTTGCTTTTTCTAATTTCTTAAGAAATACCTGTTTGCTTGACTGCCTTAGGCTGTTTGCAGGGGCCACTTGTACGTCAGCAAAACTCTTACTGGATGACATCACTGCCAGAAGTTCCACGTTTCCAGGAGGTACATTTCCCACTGCCCCCACTCCCCCAATCTTGGAAAGATTCCTCAGTTTTAAAGTTGTAAGTAATTTCCATGCCAGACAATGATCCTGTGAACAGATCCTTTTCTCATGTGGAAAAATATTTCAGAAAGGGTGTCTTGTCAATGAGAAAAACGACCCTATTAAAACATGTTTATTTGCCATGTACTCATCTGACATTTTCTGAATTCTACAAAGCCATGGACTTGGATTGTTAGAAGTGTCTTATACACCCCTAGTGACTTCTTGAACTGTCCCCCCCATCCCCAGCCATGGAACTCTCCAATTAAAAAAAAACTAAGAGATAAGTGGTAGCAATCATAACAAATTAGTGATTTTATCTGGTTAGGCTGTGTAATCAAACACATGGTCAGGAAAGTGGGTCCAGTATGTTGTACTCTTGATTGTGGTGCTGAAGGTAACCCCCATTGCCCTGTAGGCTGCCCCCAGAAGCAGGGGGTACAGCTGATAGTATTCTTACAAGTTAATCAATTCTGTAACAGCTTTAGTTGAGTTTTTCTGTCTCATTTTTAGTCCGAGGTGCCCTGATACTGGCCTGTGACTATGGGGAGTCAGTGGCTTGTTATGAATAAGAGGACACATGAGCTGAATCTGAGAAAGTTCAGAAGCATTTTATACATGGTTTAAAATACATCTGTTAAAGTATATGATTATTTTTTGGTAATCACTTAAATCATTGTGCTATGTGTCTACCCAGGCAGTATTTATCTGTCTCTCCATGTTGTATTAGTATAGTATTAAAAAAAATACACATATTTTACTCTAGATAAAATCTTTGCATACTGTCACTACTTTGTATAAGATTTTTCCTGACTGCCTCTGGGTAGGGGGCAGGGAGCAAGAAGACCATCATTCTTTCCTTCCTTTATATTTGGGAAATGGAGGTGCTGAGAGAAACAAGCCACACTGTCTGAAGTAAAACCTACAAGTGGACCTGGGTGTTCATGGTGAGGGAAGGCCCATATGTATCACCTTGGGCTCCAGTTACAAGGTAATGAGCCATGAGCACAAAAGGGTGACTCAAAATTCAATGCCAACCATTCTCATTACTAATGAGTAATTACAGCAAATATTTACAGGCCTCCTTCCTACCTTTATGACTTCCTGTTACTGAAGCACTTTGGAGTATTGAGAAAGATTGTCCTGGAAAAATACGTCACACACAGTTGCAGGAAAGAGTGTCTTTAAGCACACAGGAAAAATCGGTTACTTGGCTTTGTTTATGAATTCCACATAGAAACAACAGAAAACTGTGCCTTTTGAGGGACTGCTGGAGAATCCTTTCTTCTGCATTTCAAGATAAGATTTTAAAAATCACATATATCAATATATGGGGAAATGAGACACAATGTTTTTAGAGAGTGTCTAGAAATAATAGGACTGTGCAAGTTAGTACAGCAAAATTTGGGATCAAAGCATGGGTCATTTGATAAACTCTCTTTTATGAACATTACCTCTACAATATTTTTCTAAATGAAAACAATCACGCTTAATAGAATTAATCAGGATGAGAGCTAGAAGCATATAATTCACTTTACACAGATTGGAGTAAATCCTCATAATGCCCCTTTCCTGTATGTTTAGTTAAAAAAGCACTCCAGGGAGATTGCTTGTGCAGTAAGTTTCTGTAAACTACTGTACCCTTGTATTTCTCTCCTGTTTCCAAGAGTTCTCAGATGCTATTTTCGAATGGCAGTGTTCACTCCAGTGCTGGCTGAGGTCGACGAAGCTAATTTTGGTGCCTTGGTGCCCAGGGTGAAGGGAGAGAGAAGTCCTCTGCAGAGCTAAAAGGACTCTCTGGGGCCTGGGTTTGGAGCAGTGTGGTGTTGTTGGACACACCACATTTCACCTTTAGAACCTTTATTTGTGTGCTTGCACAACAAATGTTTACCCAGATATTAAGATAAGGAAAGTATGAAGGTCACATTTCACTGGTGACAAGAGAGCTTCTATAAATGTAACCATATTGTGCGGCAGGAGTCTGTCTTTTATTCTGTACCTGGGACTTAGGGGGAGTTATTGGTGGGTGGGGCATGGGAGTTGAGGCTCTTCTTGGTTTTTTGGTTTTCTTGCCATCACTCTGTCTTGCCTCAGCTGATGTGCCCCTCCCATTTGGTGAGGGCCTTTGTTATGGCCAAGACGTCTAAGGAAATCCTAGTCTGTGTGGCTGGGCACTGTGTGGTCCCCTGACTCTCTAGAGTCTTCTGGAGTTCCATGGAAATTAGTGCCCCTGTGCATTTCCCTGCTAACTGACTGGAAGGCACCCTGGCTGCTGAGATTGCTCTCCTAGTCCCCCAGAAGAGGTCCGCGTGGTGCTGATCCTGCAGCTGTTTTGGGCCGCCTCAGCAGGATTGTCCTGTCCTCAGAGCATGGAGAATCCTGAGTGGGACAGGGGTTTCTTTTGTGGATTTGGGTGTTTCTCTTAGGAATCTCCAAAGACTAGCTAGACACTCAGGGCCTCAGTGAAAACATGGGTCCTTGGTCTAGTTTTCTTCCCAAGGGCAGCCACCATGGCAGTGGGAGTTCACCTTGCTGACTACAAGGGACCCCACCCCACCTTTATCGCCCATTCACCATCATTCACTGTGCCTCCTAAGTTCCTAATACACAAGCCGCCTCCCACAGCCTCAAAGGCAGTGCTTCCATACCCATTCCATACCCATACTTCTGTTCCCTCACACTAGCTCCTCCATTTGGATGCTTTTCCCCTCTCTTCCTATTCAAATAGCTCCTACTTTTCTATTGTGAGCCCAGGCTTCCCGAAATCTTACACAAAATCACTAAGGGAACGTAGAAATTTCCACAGTGGCACTCTCACTCCCTGCATTACTAGCTTTTGGTTGTTTGCCAAAGAGCCTGCTTATATTTCCTTGTTATCTAATGACACTTTTATTTGTTTTTGCCTTTCTAACAATATAGCATGTTCCTGAAGGCCAAGGATGTCTGATTTTCTGATGTGCCCTAATACCTTACTTTTTTTTTTTGGCTCTGAAATCGTGCTTAGTTTTTTTTTAAAAAAATAATAGAATTGCTTTGTTCATGCCCCTTGGGTTACTTGGAAAGCTTGCCTCTTGTGCTCTGCTTTCTTCATTTATGTAGATTTGACCTCTTTACTTATTTCCCTTTAAAAAGAAAGAAAAAGGAAAAAGAAAAAATTGGGGGGACCAAGTCAGGTCTTATTGATACATAACTTTATATCAGATGCAAACATCAGGCTAGTATTATATTAGTTCTTCACTTCAAGAATGCCTTATTCACTAAGGTGAGTACAGCCAAACAAAATACTCCAGCTTAATCTCAAAGTTAAAAGCAAGATGGGGAAGTTGTGCAAGAGGGCACTAGCTCTCAGTTCAGAGATCATCTTCCCTGGGAAGCCTTCCCTGATTAACTGCACATTGGTTACCCCTGTGTTTGTATATGGTCTTCAGTCTGTTTTGTTATTTGTATGATGCTTTTACAACTTGCTTTTGAAGGCTGGGGGTGGCATATGTCCCTGATCACCACTTAAGTGGTAAGCCCTTCAAGAGCAAGGACCCAGTCATTTTTTCCTGTTCTTTTTTTCCCCACAGAAGTCAGAATAGAGGTCTCTTTAGGTGCTCAGTAATTATTTGTAGACTGAGTAATTCTGTCTGTGTCAGGAACTTTGGGAGTTTGGTGTAGAGAACTGGAAGCACAGGTAGACACTTTGCTCACATCAACCTAACTTATCCTCATTGGTTATCCACCATCCATATAGCAGGGTTTGTGGGGATCATCACTGTGTGTAGACATTTATAGGGTCCCTCCCAAATTCAGGTGCTATGCTGTACGGTGAGGTTACAAAGAGGCGTTAGATGGACCCTGAACTCAGGATGTCCTAAAATGATTTGTTTAAGCAATATAAGATAGTTTATGTTAATGGATGTCCAAGCTCTGGCTTTACAATGTTGCCATCTTGTTAGGAAGTCAAAACCAACTCTGATAAAACATTGAGCAAACAATGGAAGATTGATAGTAATAAAGTGAGAGTAAGGGTAAATAGATCTTGTGTGCTGGGAATAGTTAGGGAAGTGATTAGTGGAGACTAGAGGGAGGTTTCCTGGAGGAGCATGAAGATCTAGGTCTGTCTTGAAGATTAGGTAGAATGTGGATAGGCAGATGAGTATCGGGCATTCCATTTGAGGTGAATTGCATAAGTAAAATGAGGAGGCAGGAATAAACAGAGTGTGCAGGCCAGGACTGGTGAGCCAGTTCCTTCCAGAGCTGGATCTGGAGCTCTGTTAGCAGAAACGAGATGAGGACCAGGCCTGGGCTGGCATTGGGAAGTTTAGGGGCAGGCCTTCCTGAGTCATGTTGTGATGGAATCTTTGGGTTGCCTTGGGGCCATGGGAGCAGCGCATGCCTCTTCTGGCACATGAGAAGCTGCTCGGGACATCTCCATTAGCCCTCCAACCAGAAGCCTGGCTCTAGTGTGAGCACCAAGTGGGTGGCTGGAGGAGGCCATGATTTGTCTTCTATAATATTGACCTCAAAGCCTCCCCTGCTAGCCCTTAGTAAATCAGTCATGTGTGAATGTGCCCAAATCACTCCGATACATGTTTCTTTTTGGCCTGTACAACTTCTCAGGGTAATAAACGCCATGTCTGAGTCTCCTAGTCTATGGAGTGGGAGCTGGAAGAGGACAGCTTGCTGTATCCTAAAATAGCAGTGACCCTCATCCCCATGTTCTCTTTCTGATGGTAATACCTTTGTCCCTCTCATTATTTGATGAGGCTCTCATTCTTTTCTCATTCTGGATTCTAGGTTTTTGAGTCTAACCATTATGGAAAGATAGAACAGTCCCTTCAACATCCCACTATTTGTAGGGCACGAAACAGCCAAATCCAAGTCAGACCATCCCTTTTATGAGTTTCTACCAATAACTGTTCATTGCACACCCTGTACAGAGCACTGTGACCAAGTTGTTCCTTGACATTCCCCTTTCCTAGTGTTGGTCACAACATTCCCTAAAGCCCTAACTCAAGTTCTTGGGATGATACCGCCAGAAGAGGGAAAAAAGGAGCCGTCTTCCTGAAGTCACCTGGGTAGAGCAGCTGGGGGTTTTTCCCCTCCTTGAGCAGGTGTAACCTTTTCCCTGGAGGAATTTAGAAGCACTTAAAGTCACAGCCGGACACTGTGGGCCAGGCCTTGGCCAGAGATCCCAAATCACTGGAGAAGTTTCCATTCCAGGGACCAGTAGAGGCCAGTGGTTCTCATCCAAGTCACTTTAGCTCACTCTGTCTACTGGTACTTCGAGGGAGGCTATATAACTCCTGAGTACTTTTGGCTTGGAATTTAACCTCACAATGACAACTGCATATTTGGTCTTTTATTTTTGGGGACGAAGTCTTACTCTGTCGCCCAGGCTGGAGTGCAGTGGCGTGATCTAGCTCACTGCAAGCTCCACCTCCTGGGTTCACGCCATTCTCCTGCCTCAGCCTCCCCAGTAGTGGGAGTACAGGTGCCTGCCACCATGCCTGGTTAATTTTTTATATTTTTAGTAGAGACAGGGTTTCACCGTTTTAACCACAATGGTCTCAATCTCCTGACCTCGTGATCTGCCTGCCTTGGCCTCCCAAAGTGTTGGGATTACAGGCGTGAGCCACCACGCCTGGCATGTTTGGCCTCTTTTTCCTTTTCTGTCCCTCTAGTAATAAATGCCTGTAGAACTGGGAAACTGCTGCCTGGTCCAGGCAGGATTGGTTGGTTCAATCACCCACTCCACAGTCATTCTCTGCTCATTGCTCATTTGGGAGCACAGTGCAGCCCAAACTAAGGGAACTAGTCTCAAGAATCTCCTAAGAACTCCCCTAGGCCAGATAGTGTTGTTTACCCAAATCTTGCCATGGCTAGAAATTTGAGTCTAGTCGGGCGCGATGGCTCACGCCTGTAATTCTAGCACTTTGGGAGGCCGAGGCGGGCGGATCCCGAGGTCAGGAGTTCGAGACCATCCTGGCTAACACGGTGAAACTCCGTCTCTACTAAAAATACAAAAAAAAATTAGCCAGGCATGGTGGCGGGCGCCTGTAGTCCCAGCTACTTGGGAGGCTGAGACAGGAGAATGGTGTGAACCCGGGAGCGGAGGTTGCAGTGAGCCGAGATCGTACCACTGCACTCCAGCTTGGGGGACAGAGGGAGACTCTGTCTCAAAAAAAAAAAAAAAGAAAAGAAAAAAGAAATTTGAGTGTAGCATCTACCTTCTCACAGCTCCAGGTGGACCTCCAGAAGGAAAAGGAAGATGTCCTACCAAGCTAACCTGTGACTAGATCTCTGTTAGGGTGTGAAACCTATGAACATATCCATGTCTATTCCATTGTGTTCCTTTTCTCTTCCTTTTTAAAGTAAAACATCCTTTTGAAAAGTTCCAATGTTGCCTTTGCTGAACTCCTAGGAAGTACTTTTCCCCACCTTGGCTAGTGAGATGTTGAGACACGGGCACACCTGAGGATGGTGTGGTCACTGTAGCTGTCAGCTAGCCCAAGGCCTTGGGAAAGCCTGGTGAGCAGAAAACCCAGGCAGAAAGGAGTCTGGGTGACTGTGAGCATTGATTCCTTTGTCCTGAGCCATCTCTTTTGAGCACATGTGAAACCATTTTCCATACCCAAATCAACATAAGCCTGGTGATTCCAGGCCACCTGTATCTCCTTGTATGGCTCCAAATATTACCAGGGCAATGACGACAACTTAATTCTTCTTGAGTTAGATCTTCAGGGCCAAGGCAGAGTACATGTTTATTTTGGAGAGAGACAAACTTTCACCCACTTGAATTTCTTTGCCTCCAAAATTAGCATTGGGATGACCACAGGGTTCTGTGTTTCTTGGCTTTTATCTTGCCAAATGGATTGTAAATGCTCCCGAGTCACCTTCTCTTTTTTTGTGTCCCTGGCAAAGCCTACCTCCACATGGGGTTCAAAGGAGCTCTCAAGTCTCTAGGAGTTCGAAAGACTTTTCTAGATCTTTCTATGATGTGTGTGACCTAGGACAGGTAATTTAACCTTTCTTTAACCCCTTTCTAAATGGGGTTAGACATATTTGCTGCTTTCTCAGAGTACTATTATGAGTTTGAAATGAGCTAGAGTTTCATAAAAGCATGCATTTTTAAAGTCTATTATATTTAAAAAATCACTTTTGCAACTATTATCTCAATAGAACTTTGAAAAGTATAAAGGGCAGACCTTCAAGGCATCATTATTAACAAGCACAGCAATATAATCATTAGGTACATTATTGCCTGTTGATGTGATTTGGCTGCAGTTGGAAGGGAGCCTTAGGAAAAGCTAGGAGACTCTTGCTGTCAGGCTTTTAAATTTCTTACCTGGCTGGGATTTTCAGAATTATTAGTTTTTGCTAACAATGATTTTTGGGTATAAGTTCTATTTTTGCCCATACCCTGAGATGTGAGGAAATCTGATTATACCAAGAGACCAAGGACACTTCCAGGATTCTGGATAAAGGGTCTGACCAGTTATGCTCCTTTCCACATCTGACCCGTTTTTCCCTCCCCTGTGGAGATGGAGATGGTTTGTGCCAGATGTGATTTTGTCAAGAATGGGAATATCCCTTCAACTCAGCACAACCAAATCTCTAAACCTAAAGAGCTACATCTGTACCATGTCTGCTCAGGTCCTACTTGTTGCTTTGCATCTTATAAGCAAGACCTAATTGTGGGCTCCCAAAGAAAGCAGATGGCTTGCCCACGGTCTTTAAGAGGTCAGACAGCTACTAGCCAATAGAGAAATAGAGTGAATGCTGACACCTAAAAGACACCTTGTCCTTCTGGTGTTTCTAACAGTGGAAAAAAGGCTTTGAGTGCAAACGTCTGGCTGTGCTACATACTGACCATGAGATGTGACAGGCCACTCAGCTCTGGCCTCTGATCCTTCATCTGTAACATCTCTGATGCCCCTAATGCCTAAGTTTGCTCATCCCTCAGCCCTACCCATGAGCCTGGCCAGCTGACTTCGGCCTTCAGGTCTCAGCTTAAATATCACCTCCCCAGGGAAGCATTTTCTCACCTCTTTTAGTTAACCTCCCTCCTGTTTTGTTTTGTTTTGTTTTAACAACATTTCCCACTTATTTATTTATTTATTTAGAGACAGTATCTCACTCTGTCGCCAGGCTGGAGTGCAATGGCGGAATCTCAGCTCACTGCAACCTCCACCTCCCAGGTTCAAGCGATTCTCCCACCTCAGCTTCCTGAGTAGCTGAGATTACAGGCGTGCACCACCATGCCATATTTGTATTTTTAGTAGAGATGGGGTTTCACCATGTTGGCCAGGCTGGTCTTGAACTCTGACCTCAGGTGATCTGCCCACCTTGGCCTCCCAAAGTGCTGGGATTACAGGCGTGAGCCATAGTGACCAGCCCCACATGTCGTAATTGATTTGCTTATTATCTGTCACCTTTGCTGCCCCCTAGTTTGTAAGCTTCATGAAGGCAGGGAACGCGCATTACGTGCTTACTGCCATATCCTCTGGGTTTGGGGCGGCACCTGCACACAGGAGGTGCTTCTTAAATGTTTGTTAAGTGAAATAACCTGGGGTTGTTGGGTCTTTGTCTTCAACATTATTATTTCTTTTTTTTTTTTTTTTGAGACGCAGTCTCACTCTGTCACCCAGACTGGAGTGTAGTGGCCGGATCTCGGCTCACTGCAAGCTCCGCCTCCTGGGTTTACGCCATTCTCCTGCCTCAGCCTCCTGAGTAGCTGGGACTACAGGCGCCCGCCACCTCGCCCGGCTAGTTTTTTTTTGTACTTTTTAGTAGAGACGGGGTTTCACCGTGTTAGCCAAGATGGTCTCGATCTCCTGACCTCATGATCTGCCTGTCTCGGCTTCCCAAAGTGCTGGGATTACAGGCTTGAGCCACCGCGCCCGGCCTATTATTTCTTATATTTGTTCAGTGCTTATTTTTTTCAAAGCTCTTTATATAGATTGAAGCTTTTGTCATTTTTTGTCAAATAGATGAAACAACTGAGGCACAAAAATGTGATCGCAAAACCAGAAAGTGGCAGTGCCTACCTGAACAGCTCCCAGACCCAGACTCTTTCCACATACCCCTGCTGTCTCTCTTGGCACCTTCTTTTTCTGTCATGGTGATGTTATTGTTTGTCTTATTTGGCACTGTTTACACCAGAGGAGTAGAGGCCATTGTGTGTTGGTGGCGTCTGGAAATACACAACATAGTCCCAGGAGAATGCCACTGTCAGTTCTTACCACAATTAGCAATTGTCAGGCCAGGGGCAGTGATTGGGTGGGTGTCACTCTACATGGCTGGCTCTGCATGTTGAAACGCCACTGCCTGCCCCTCCACAGATGCCAAAGGGATTGGGGGTCCTAGGACTACAGCCCCATTTCTACCCAGCCCTGGCTATCCGTCCACTCAGATCTAGGTCCTTTCTGTTCGGGAAAACATCCTATTTGCATGTCTATTCCTGTGGCCTGCTAGTCAGCAAAGGCAAGTGCTAACCAGCTGGATGATAGCTCTGGGCCTCAGTTTCCCCGTCTTCAAAATGGACTAGTACATGGGAACCAGTCAAAATTGGCTCAGAGATCCCCAGTAGGGTTCCAGCTCCATTGTGAAGTAAATTTCAAGTGGAGCCTGGTCCTGACTCCTGTTTTCACATGCTCCCTTAGAGGGAAGGAAGGTGGATGATTAAAGATAATTGGTGGGAGCTTGTAGGAAGGAACTCCCCGTTCTCCAAGAGGAGGTTCTGTTGTAGAGGGGCAGAGACTTGGAAGTCACTGTTGGGCATGGCCCAGCCCACTTCCATGACAGCAGCAGGACCACCACCCTCAAGAAGGAGGTGGGCTAGGGTATGAGAAGGTGGGCTGCCCAGTGGTTTCTACAAAAAGGGATAGTTGTGCTTGCAGGAGGGGTAGTGTCTCCATCTCTCGATGCCAGGGAGAAGGAGGCAGGCTGCTGGGGTGATGGAGAGCACCCTCAACTAGGTCACACTGCACTCCCTCTGTGCCTCAGTTTCCACTTCTGTTAGATGGTTGATATGATCTCTGCCCTGCCAGTTAGATTGGGGCTTCCAATATCAACTACTGCAAAAGAAGAGGTTGTGGCCACCGTGACTCATGTAAACGTACATGAACGTATCTGAGGTTTTCAGCGCTGATACTGATGTGAGCCACCCCCTGCAGGCAAGCCGGAGGAACTGTGTCCCTCACTCTGAGACAGTGAGAGAGGACTGAACTGGAAAGCTGGTGGCCGTGAGAGGAGCAGGTTTGAAAATCACTGAATGAAGTCATGTTGTACAGAGGGGGCGGGGTGCGTACTGTGGGATGGAGGTGAGTCACAGTGCATAAGTGTCGGGGAGTCACCTTGAACTTGGGCCAGAAGAGTAGAAATATTGAGACTTGGGTTTATCTGCCTCACATCAGGTACATCAAGTTCTGGATGGCTGCCCACTGGCCAGAGACATGAGGTGGACGGCTCCCTTTTGCTGCCCTGGGAAGGCTTTCTGCTGGCTTCGGCCCCACTGAGCAAAGTCTGCTTGTTCACTGGAGTTCACACAGACTCCTTGCCAGGCCTGCCCAGAATCCTGTCTCCTCTGACTTCCTGTGCTCTTGCATAATATTTCCTTGCTCCTTGAATGGCTGGCCCCAGTGCAGGAGTAGCTCACTCACACGGCTGGACTGAGGGCAGGATGTAGAGGGAGGACAGGGATCTGCAAACGTCACCCAGGGGTGCTCTGGGCTCTGAGGGTGGAGGGCAAGAGGGGCAGAGCCCCCTCAAATTCTTTGGAAGATTATAGCACAAGGGGAGTTAGGGAGGCTCTGGGACCATGTGCACACACATCCATCTCCATGAATTGTCTCTCCTGTAAAATTATTTTTAAAGTTGCTACGTTGTTTTCTTCTGATTATAAAAAATACACATGTTGCCCATAAAAAGTCATAGTTAAAAGAAGGCATGGAGATAAAAATAAAAATCACCAAAATTCCACCACCCAGAGATAACCACTGTTAACTCTCTGGTGAACATACTTTTCTCTGTATCATGGATATTGATATATAATTACAGAATACAGGCATACTTCTAAGATATTGTAGGTTTGTTCCAGGCCACTACAGTAAAGTGAATATCACAATAAAATGAGTCACATGTTTTTTTTGTTTCCTTGTGAGTATGAAAGTTATGTTTATATTTTAGCATTATGTCTAAAATGTATGTACTTTTTTTTTTTTTTTTTTGAGACAGTTTCACTCTGTTGCACAGGCTGGAGTACAGTGGGGCAGTCCTGGCTCACTGCAACTTCCGCCTCCTGGGTTCAAGCAATTCTCCTGCCTCAGCCTCCTGAGCAGCTGGGACTACAGGTGAATGC